>NC_052308.1:12851092-12858592 GCF_016432855.1 Salvelinus namaycush
AAGTGGTCGTTAAAATTCCTCTAATCTCCCATTGTTCACATTAGTACAATTTTCTAACGACCCACAATCAATTACTGCTGGACTGTGCGTGTGTGTGTGTAATGACCCACATTAAATTAGAGGTGGACTGCATCGATTAGTCCTAATACTGGACTGACCACGGTTCAATCAGATGACCGTTTATCTGTGTGAGAGACCGAGGGTGTGTGTGAGTGTGTGAGGGAGAGAGAGAGAGGTAGTCTGTGTATGAGACAGATGGAGAAAGAGAGAGGTAGTGTGTGTGTGTACTGAATAGAAAATGCTGATGGGGGATTAAAATAATCTCTCAGGAAGGATGTTTGTCTAAAGGGGAGGATAGGAAGGAGTCAGGATAGAACACACACGTATTGTGTGTGTGTGTAGTGTAGTGTGCTTGTGCGTGTGTGCTTGCTTCCTGATTCAAGTTTTTCCTGAACTGCCGACCTATACACCGGACATGGACACACACACACACACACACACACACACACACACACACACACACACACACACACACACACACACACGGATGCTGTGGAGCAAGGGTGACCACATGTCCCGGATTGTGCGGGACAGTCCCGCATTTTGGCCCTTTGTCCTGCGTCTTGCAACCAAACAATCATGTCCCACATTTTATTAACAAATTCAAACACCGCAAATGTAGAAGAAAAGTTGATTTGTCCCGTATTTCAGTCAGTTATGTCTCTTGCAGTCACATTGCACTTCTGAAAATATATACTGAACAAAAGTATAAATGCAACATGCAACAATTAAAAAAATGTGAAATGACAGTTTCAGTTCATATAAGGAAATCAGTCCATTGAAATCCATTTAAAAAAAGTTAGGGACGTGGATCAGAAAACCAGTCAGTATCTGGTGTGAACACCATTTGGCTCATCCAGCGCAACACATCTCCTTCACATAGAGTTGATCAGGCTGTTGATTGTGGCCTGTGGAATGTTGTCACACTTCTCTTCAATGGCTGGGTGAATTTGCTGGATATTGGAGGGATCTGGAACACGCTACCATACACGTCGATCCAGAGCATCCCAAACATGCTCAATGGGTGACATGTCTGGTGAGTATGCAGGCCATGGAAGAACTGGGACATTTTCAGCTTCCAGGAATTGTGTACAGATCCTTGCGACATGGGGCCGTGCATTGTCATGCTGGAACATGAGGTGATGGCAGGGGATGAATGGCACAACAATGGCCCTCAGGATCTCATCAAAGTATGCATTCAAATTGCTATTGATGAAATGCAATTGTGTTCGTTGTCCGTAGCTTATGCCTGCCCATAACCCCACCGCCACCATGGGGCACTCTGTTTACAACGTTGACATCAGCAAACCACTCACCCTCACAACGCCATACACATGGTCTGCGGTTGAGAGGCCGGTTGGTACTGCCAAATTCTCTAAAATGACATTGGAGGCGGCCTATGTGAGCGGAATTTAACATTCAATTTTCTGGCAACAGCTCTGGTGGACATTCCTGCAGTCAGCATGTCAATTATGCTCCCTCAAAACTTGATACATCTGTGGCATTGTGTTGTGTGACAAAACTGCACAATTTAGAGTGGCCTTTTGTTGTCCCTAGCACAAGGGACATGTGTAATGTGTAATGATCATGCTGTTTAATCAGCTTCTTGATATGCCACACCTGTCAGGGGGATGGATTATATTGGCCAAAGGAGAAATGCTCACTAACAGGGATGTCAACAAATTTGTGCACAAAATTTGAGTGATATAAGCTTAGAACATTTCTGGGATCTTTTATTTCAGCTCATGAAACATGGGACCAACACTTTACATGTTGCGTTTATATTTTTGTTCAGTGTAGATATCATAAGGATGTGGTAGCCATGGTGATGTTAAACATTTCTCCAGTCGTTGTTGAGATCTGATGTTCTGCGCAGCACAAGACGAGATATATCGTCAACCAATCACGTTTCTCAAATCCTTCCATACGAAATTTACAAATATATATTATAACAAATCTAGCTAAACTTGGAGCGGACAGTTTAGCCTCACTACTTACAAAAACCGTGCTTATGATGAAGAGCTACAAAAGTAAGTAAATATCAGACTGAACGAAATAAAGTCATTTCTTCAGACTTGTGAGGCTCTCCAGTCTCCATGCTCATTCAACATATTTGCTGCTACTTTCCTCAATCCTGCTTTAAATGTTTCCCTTCCTGACTGTTTTATATTCCCTGAGACCAACCATAAATGTTTCCCTTCCTGACTGCTTTATATTCCCTGAGACCAACCATAAATGTTTCCCTTCCTGACTGCTTTATATTCCCTGAGACCAACCAGAAATGTTTCCCTTCCTGACTGCTTTATATTCCCTGAGACCAACCAGAAATGGTTCCCTTCCGGACTGCTTTATATTCCCTGAGACCAACCAGAAATGTTTCCCTTCCTGACTGCTTTATATTCCCTGAGACCAACCAGAAATGTTTCCCTTCCTGACTGCTTTATATTCCCTGAGACCAACCAGAAATGTTTCCCTTCCTGACTGCTTTATATTCCCTGAGACCAACCAGAAATGTTTCCCTTCCTGACTGCTTTATATTCCCTGAGACCAACCAGAAATGTTTCCCTTCCTGACTGCTTTATATTCCCTGAGACCAACCAGAAATGTTTCCCTTCCTGACTGCTTTATATTCCCTGAGACCAACCAGAAATGTTTCTCTTCCTGACTGCTTTATATTCCCTGAGACCAACCAGAAATGTTTCCCTTCCTGACTGCTTTATATTCCCTGAGACCAACCAGAAATGTTTCCCTTCCTGACTGCTTTATATTCCCTGAGACCAACCAGAAATGTTTCCCTTCCTGACTGCTTTCTATTCCCTGAGAGCAACCAGAAATGTTTCCCTTCCTGACTGCTTTATATTCCCTGAGACCAACCAGAAATGTTTCCCTTCCTGACTGCTTTATATTCCCTGAGACCAACCAGAAATGTTTCCCTTCCTGACTGTTTTATATTCCCTGAGACCAACCAGAAATGTTTCCCTTCCTGACTGCTTTATATTCCCTGAGACCAACCAGAAATGTTTCCCTTCCTGACTGCTTTATATTCCCTGAGACCAACCAGAAATGTTTCCCTTCCTGACTGCTTTATATTCCCTGAGACCAACCAGAAATGTTTCCCTTCCTGACTGTTTTATATTCCCTGAGACCAACCAGAAATGTTTCCCTTCCTGACTGTTTTATATTCCCTGAGACCAACCAGAAATGTTTCCTCGGACACATATTCCCAGATTTTCATAACACAACCACACGTGTGGTAGCTCGTTTCTGCATTGTACAATTTTGTGTGCGAGAAAAAACAATAGGCTAGGTTCGCTTGAACTAGCTCGTCCATAGCAGCGGACTGCAGGGTTGTAGTGCTGCCAGAGCGCACCAGAGTGTCGCTCCGCCACTCCTCACAGTGGTGCTCCTTTAGTAAAGTTAGATCAAAGCTGAATCAATGTCTTGGAAGATCACATAATGATTCATTAGTATTTTCTACTTAACAGAAGCAAATATAATACCATAGTATAACATTACTGTTACACCAAACACACCACCTCATTTCCTATGAGATTTTAGGATGGTTAGCTGAATAGTCCTTTGAGATTTTAGGGTTAGCTGAATAGTCTTGAGATTTTAGGATGGTTAGCTGAATAGTCTTGAGATTTTAGGATGGTTAGCTGAATAGTCCTGAGATTTTAGGATGGTTAGCTGAATAGTCCTATGAGATTTTAGGATGGTTAGCTGAATAGTCCTGAGATTTTAGGATGGTTAGCTGAATAGTCCTGAGATTTTAGGATGGTTAGCTGAATAGTCCTATGAGATTTTAGGATGGTTAGCTGAATAGTCCTGAGATTTTAGGATGGTTAGCTGAATAGTCCTATGAGATTTTAGGATGGTTAGCTGAATAGTCCTATGAGATTCTAGGATGGTTAGCTGAATAGTCCTATGAGATTCTAGGATGGTTAGCTGAATAGTCCTATGAGATTTTAGGATGGTTAGCTGAATAGTCCTGAGATTTTAGGATGGTTAGCTGAATAGTCCTATGAGATTTTAGGATGGTTAGCTGAATAGTCCTATGAGATTTTAGGATGGTTAGCTGAATAGTCCTGAGATTTTAGGATGGTTAGCTGAATAGTCCTATGAGATTTTAGGATGGTTAGCTGAATAGTCCTATGAGATTCTAGGATGGTTAGCTGAATAGTCCTGAGATTTTAGGATGGTTAGCTGAATAGTCCTGAGATTTTAGGATGGTTAGCTGAATAGTCCTATGAGATTTTAGGATGGTTAACTGAATAGTCCTGAGATTTTAGGATGGTTTGCTGAATATTCCTATGAGATTTTAGGATGGTTAGCTGAATAGTCCTATGAGATTTTAGGATGGTTAGCTGAATAGTCCTATGAGATTTTAGGATGGTTAGCTGAATAGTCCTATGAGATTCTAGGATGGTTAGCTGAATAGTCCTATGAGATTTTAGGATGACAAATAGTGTGGTCTACAGTTTATCATAAGATGCTCTACTTCATGCGAGCAAAATCTGGAGACTTCCTTAGATTTCGTGCACCAGCTGTTGTTTACAAATATGCACAGACCGCCCCCCCCTCGTCTTACCAGAATGTGCTGTTCTATCTTGCCGGTTCAGCGTATATCCCGCTAGCTGAATATCCATGTCATTATTCAGCCACGATTCCGTGAAACATAAGATGTTACAGTTTTTGTTGTCCTGTTGGTAGGATATTCGTGATCGTACCTCGTCTAATTTATTGTCCAAAGATTGTACATTGGCATGTAATATTGACGTAATGGCAGCTTTCCCACTCGCCTTCTGCGGATCCTTAGGGCATCCCGCTCTGTGTCCTCTGTACCTGCGTCTCTTTCTCTTGCCAATAACGGGGATGTTGGCCTTGTCGGGTGTTCGCAGTATATCCTGTGCTTCCTGCTTGTTGAATATTTTTTTTGTTGTCTAATCCGAGGTGAGTGATCGCTGTCCTGATATCCAGAAGCTTTTTTTTGCCGTAAGATACAGTGGCAGAAACAACATGTACAAAATAAGTTACAAATAACATGAACAAAAACCACATAATATCACAATTGGTTAGACGCCCGTAAAACTGCTGCCATTTTTTCCGGCGCCATTTTATGTTCCCATGTAGTATGCTATCATATGGATATATCATCACATTCGTCACTTCATTTTACAGTTAGTATGATCACTTATCTGAGATGCATACTAAAGAAGTATACTAAAGAAGGTACTAAAAATATCTGATAAAAGTGTTTATCTCAGAGTCAGGTCAGCCTTGTTGAATTGTTTGGGTTAAGATATAATTCAAACTGAAAATGGATCCTCCTCCATACACCCAGAGTTTGTTTGCAGCTTTGAAATTGGGCACTCGTGGGAACTTTCACATATAGTGCCTTAAGAGAATATTCATACCCCTTGACTTATTCCACATTTTGTTGTTACAGCCTGAATTCATAATGGATTAAATTGATTGTTTTTCTCACCCATCTAGACACACTACCCTATATTGACAAAGTGAAAATATGTTTTTAGAAATTTTAGCAAATATCTTGAAAAATGTATACAGAAATATCTAATTTACATAAGTATTCACACCCCTGAGTCAATACATGTTAGAATCACCTTTGGCAGTGATTACAGCTGTTAGTCTTTCTGGGTAAGTCTCTAAGAGCTTTGCACACTCGGATTGTACAATATTTGCACATTATTCTTTCCATAGATTTTCAAGCCGATTTAAGTCAAAACTATAACTAGGCCACTCTTGGTAAGCAACTCTAGTATATATTTGGCCTTGTGTTTTAGGTTATTGTCCTGCTGAAAGGTGAATTTGTCTCCCAGTGTTTGTTGGAAAGCGGACTGAACCAGGTTTCCTCTTTGCCTGTGCTTAGCTCTATTCCGTTTCTTTTTATCATAAAAAACTCCCTAGTCCTTGCCAATGACAAGCATACCCATAACATGATGCAGCCACCACCATGCTTGAAAATATGAAGTGTGGTACTCAGTGATCTGTTGTGTTGGATTTGCCCCAAACACAACACTGTGAATTCAGGACATAAAGTGAATTTTTTTACCACATTTGTTGCTGTTTTACTCTAGTGCCTTATTGCAAACAGGATGCATGTTTTTTAAATATTTTTTATTCTGTACAGGCTTCCTTCTTTTTACTCTTTCATTTAGGTTAGTATTATGGAGTAACTAGAATGTTGTTGATCCATCCTCAGTTTTTTCCTATCACAGCCATTAAACTCTGTAACTGTTTAAAAGTCACCATTGGCCTCATGGTGAAATCCCTGAGCGGTTTCCTTCCTCTCCAGCAACTGAGTTAGGAAGGACATGGTGAATTGTAATTAATAACTTCACCATGCTCAAAGGGATATTCAATGTCTGCTTTTTTGATTTGTTTACCCATCTATCAATAGGTGCCCTTCTTTGCGAGTGTCACGCCCTGACCTTAGAGATCCTTTTTATGTCTCTATTTTGGTTTGGTCAGGGCGTGAGTTGGGGTGGGCATTCTATGTTCTGTGTTCTATGTTTTGTATTTCTTTGTTGGTTGGCCGGGTGTGGTTCTCAATCAGAGGCAGCTGTCTATCGTTGTCTCTGATTGAGAACCATACTTAGGTATCTCTTGCCCACACGGGCTTTGTGGGTAGTTGTTTTCTGTCTCTGTGTCTGCACCAGACAGAACTGTTTCGTGTTGGTATATTTATATTATTTTGTCTTAGTGTTCTGAGTTAAAATAAATATTAACATGGACACTTACCACCCTGCGTTTTGGTCCGATCTTGACTACTCTTCATCAGACGAAGAGGATCGTTACAGCGAGGCATTGGAAAACCTCCCTGGTCTTTGTGGTTGAATCTGGGTTTAAAATTCACTGCTCGACTGAGGGACCTTACAGATAATTGTCTGTGTCTTGTACAGAGATGACTGAGGTAGTCATTCAAAAATCATGTTAAACACTATTATTGCACACAGAGTATTTCTATTTATTATGGATCCCCAGCTCTTCTTGGGGTCCAAACACATTAATGCACTTATAGTTGAAGTCAGAAGTTTACATACATCTTAGCCAAATACATTTAAACTCAGTTTTTCACAATTCCTTACGTTTAATCCTAGTAAAAATTCCCTGTTTTAGGTCAGTTAGGATCACCACTTTATTTTAAGAATCTGAAATGTCAGAATAATAGTAGAGATAATTATTTATTTCAGCTTTTATTTATTTCATCACATTCCCAGTGGGTCAGAAGTTTACATACACTCAATTAGTATTTGGTAGCATTGTCTTTAAATTGTTTAACTTGGGCCAAACATTTCAAGTGGCCTTTCACAAGCTTCCCACAATAAGTTGGGTGAAATTTGACCCATTCCTCCTGACAGAGCTGGTGTAACTGAGTCAGGTTTGTAGGTCTCCTTGCTCGCACATGCTTTTTCA
>NC_052308.1:12863592-12885067 GCF_016432855.1 Salvelinus namaycush
CCCTCTTCTCTCTTCACCCCTCTTCATCTCTACCCCTCTTCTCTCTTCACCCCTCTTCTATCTACCCCCTCTTCTCTCTTCACCCCTCTTCATCTCTACCCCTCTTCTCTCTTCACCCCTCTTCTCTCCTTCTACCCCTCTTCTCTCTACCCCTCTCTTCTCTCTTCACCCCTCTTCATCTCTACCCCCCGCTTCTCTCTTCACCCCTCTTCTATCTACCCCCTCTTCTCTCTACCCCCCTCTTCTCTCTTCACCCTCTTCATCTCTACCCCTCTTCTCTCTTCACCCCTCTTCTATCTACCCCCTCTTCTCTCTTCCTTCACCCCTCTCTCTCTACCCTCTCTTCTCTCTTCACCCCCACTTCATCTCTACCCCTCTTTCCTCTTCACCCCTCTTCTATCTACCCCTCTTCTCTCTTCACCCCTCTTCATCTCTACCCCCGCTTCTCTCTTCACCCCTCTTCTATCTACCCCCTCTTCTCCTCTACCCCCTTCTCTCTTCACCCCTCTTCTCTCTACCCCTTTCTCCCTTCACCCCTCTTCTATCTACCCCTCTTCTTCTCTTCACCCCTCTTCATCTCTACCCTCTCTCTCTTCTCTCTACCCCCTCTTCTCCCTTCACCCCTCTTCATCTCTACCCCTCTTCTCTCTTCACCCCTCTTCATCTCTACCCCTCTTCTCTCTTCACCCCTCTTCATCTCTACCCCCTCTTCTCTCTACCCCCTCTTCTCTCTTCACCCCTCTTCATCTCTACCCCTCTTCTCTCTACCCCCTCTTCATCTCTACCCCCCTCTTCTCTCTACCCCCTCTTCTCTCTTCACCCCTCTTCTCTCTACCCCCGCTTCTCTCTTCCCTCCCCTCTCCTATCTACCCCCTCTTCTCTCTTCACCCCTCTTCTCTCTTCTCTCCCCTCTCCTCCTTTTTCAGACAGTACTGCAATATGTTAGATGTATGTATCTATAGATAATGTTGTTAGCGTTGCATCCCACTGTTGCTGCTGCTATCACTGGAGATCCATCTACCTTATGAGGCTTCCTCATTCCCTCTCTCCTCTTCCTTCTCTCCTCACTCCCTCTCTCCTCATTCCCTCTCTCCTCTTCCTTCTCTCCTCACTCCCTCTCTCCTCATTCCCTCTCTCCTCTTCCTTCTCTCCTCACTCCCTCTCTCCTCATTCCCTCTCTCCTCTTCCTTCTCTCCTCACTCCCTCTCTCCTCATTCCCTCTCTCCTCTTCCTTCTCTCCTCTTCCTTCTCTCCTCACTCCCTCTCTCCTCATTCCCTCTCTCCTCTTCCTTCTCTCCTCACTCCCTCTCTCCTCATTCCCTCTCTCCTCTTCCTTCTCTCCTCTTCCTTCTCTCCTCACTCCCTCTCTACTCATTCCCTCTCTCCTCTTCCTTCTTTCCTCACTCCCTCTCTACTCATTCCCTCTCTCCTCTTCCTTCTCTCCTCACTCCCTCTCTCCTCTTCCTTCTCTCCTCACTCCCTCTCTCCTCATTCCCTCTCTCCTCTTCCTTCTCTCCTCTTCCTTCTTTCCTCACTCCCTCTCTCCTCATTCCCTCTCTCCTCTTCCTTCTCTCCTCACTCCCTCTCTACTCATTCCCTCTCTCCTCTTCCTTCTCTCCTCACTCCCTCTCTCCTCTTCCTTCTCTCCTCACTCCCTCTCTACTCATTCCCTCTCTCCTCTTCCTTCTCTCCTCACTCCCTCTCTCCTCTTCCTTCTTTCCTCCCTCCCTCTCTCCTCATTCCCTCTCTCCTCATTCCCTCTCTCCTCTTCCTTCTCTCCTCACTCCCTCTCTACTCATTCCCTCTCTCCTCTTCCTTCTCTCCTCACTCCCTCTCTCCTCTTCCTTCTCTCCTCACTCCCTCTCTACTCACTCCCTCTCTACTCATTCCCTCTCTCCACTTCCTTCTCTCCTCTTCCTTCTCTCCTCATTCCCTCTCTCCTCTTCCTTCTCTCCTTACTCCCTCTCTCCTCATTCCCTCTCTCCTCTGTCCTCTGTCCTCTTTTCCTCTTTCCCCATTCCCTCTTCTCATCTTGGTTAAGTGTGTGTGTGTGTGTGTGTTGATGCAGAGCTAGCAGCCGCAGTGCTGAGGCTCAGGTCTCTGGTTCACACCTCTGTTAATGCTGCTTTAATGAAGCCATTCATCACATCCTCCCCTGAATCCTCATGAACACACACACTCTCTCTGGTCTCCTGAGCAGTGTCTAACTGTTTGGTGTGTGAGGACACTGTTCTCTATCGCTGGTTGATACAGTACAGAGACAGAGAGAGACACAGAGAGAGACACAGAGAGAGACACAGAGAGAGACACAGAGAGAGACACAGAGAGAGACACAGAGAGAGACACAGAGAGAGACAGAGAGAGAGACAGAGAGAGAAACTTCTGTATGTGTAATGTTTACTGTTAATTTGTATTGTTTGTTTCACTTTTGTGTATTGTCTACCTCACTTGCTTTGGCAATGTTAACACATGTTTCCCATGCCAATAAAGCCCCTTGAATTGAATTTAATTGAATTGAGAGAGAGAGAGAGAGAGAGAGAGCTGTGTTCCCCGTCATCAAAGCAGCACTGGAGGAGATCTCTCCGCTTTTCAATCAGAGTGTGCGTGTCTGTGTATGTGTGTGCCAAGGTAACCTGCCTAAATGACTATCGCCCCGTAGCACTCACATCTGTAGCCATGAAATGATTTGAAAGGCTGGTCATGGCTCACATCAACACCATTATCCCAGAAACCGTAGACCCACTCCAATTTGCATACCGCCCCAAAAGATCCACAGAGGACGCAATCTCTATTGCACTCCACAACACATCTGCCACGCTGATCCTCAACACTGGGGCCCCTCAGGGGTGTGTGCTTTTTCCCTTCCTGTACTCACTGCTCACCCACGACTGTGTGGCCGTGCATGTCTCCAACACCATCATTAAGTTTGCCGACGACACAACTGTGGTAGGCTTGATCACCAACGACAATGAGACAGCCTATAGGGAGGAGGTCGGAGACCTGGCAGTGTGGTGCCAGAACAACAACCTCTCCCTCAATGTGATCAAGACAAAGGAGATGATCGTGGACTACAGGAAACGGAGGGCCGGGCACGCCCCCATTCACATCGACAGGGCTGTAGAGGAGCGGGTCGAGAGCTTCAAGTTCCTTGCTGTCCACATCACTAAGGACCTATCATAGTCCACACACACCAACACAGTGGTGATGAGGGCACGACAACACCTCGTCCCCCTCGAGGCTGATTTGTCATGGGCACTCAGATCCTCAAGGAGTTCTACAGCTGCACCATTGAGAGCATCTTGACTGGCTGCATCACCGCCTGGTATGGCAACTGCCACCCAAGTCATAGACTGTTTGTTCTGCTACCGCACGTCAAGCGGTACCGATGCACCAAGTCTGGGACCAACCGGACCCGTAGCAGCGTCAACCCCCAAGCCACAAGACCACTAAATAGGTAGTTAAATAGTTAGTTAAATAGTTAGTTAAATAGTTAGTTAAATAGTTAACCAAATATCTGCATTGACCCTTTTTGCACCAACTCTTTTGACTCATCACATACGCTGCTGCTACTGTTTATTACCTATCCTGTTGCCTAGTCACTTTACCTCTACCTGAACATATCTACCCCAATTACCCCATACCCCTGCACATCGACTCGGTACTGGTACCCTGTGTATATAGCCAAGTTATCCTTACTCATTGTGTAATTATTATAACTTTTATTATTACGTGTTTTACTATTTTATTATTTCTCAATTTTATTTCTCTACATTATTGGGAAGGGCCTGTAAGTCAGCATTTCACTGTTAGTCTACACCTGTTGTTTACCAAGCATGTGACAAATTGTCACGTTCGTCGTATTGAGGAGACCAAGGCGCAGCGTGATATGAATACATTCTTCTTTTAATAAAGGAAGAACACTGAACAAACTAACAAAGTAACAAAAACGAACGTGAAGCTAAATAGAACGAGTGCTGACATGCAACTCCACATAGACAACTACCCACAAAACCTAAATGGAAAATGGCAACCGAAATAGGATCCCCAATCAGAGACAACGATAAACAGCTGCCTCTGATTGGGAACCAATTCAGGCCACCATAAACCTACATTACCTAGACATACAAAATCCCCATAGATAAACAAAAACCCTAGACAAGACAAAAACACACATCACCCTCGTCACACCCTGACCTGACCAAAATAATACAGAAAATATAGAAAACTAAGGTCAGGGCGTGACAGTACCCCCCCCCAAAGGTGCGGACTCCGGCCGCAAAACCTGAACCTATAGGGGAGGGTCTGGGTGGGCATTTCTCCACGGTGGCGACTCTGGTGAGGGACGTAGACCCCGCTCCACCTCTGGCTTGGCCCACTTAGGTGGCGCCTCTAGAGCGGGGACCCTCGCCGCCGACCCCGGACTGGGGACCCTCGTAGCGGGCCCCGGACTGGGGACCCTCGTAGCACTGGAGGGCGCCTCTAGAAGCTCCGGACTGAAGGGCGCCTCTGGACGCTCCGGACTGAAGGGCGCCTCTGGAAGCTCCGGACTGAAGGGCGCCTCTGGAAGCTCCGGACTGGAGGGCGCCTCTAGAAGCTCCGGACTGAAGGGCGCCTCTGGACGCTCCGGACTGAAGGGCGCCTCTGGACGCTCCGGACTGGAGGGCGCCTCTAGAAGCTCCGGACTGAAGGGTGCCTCTGGACGCTCCGGACTGAAGGGCGCCTCTGGACGCTCCTGACTGAAGGGCGCCTCTGGACGCTCCGGACTGAAGGGCGCCTCTGGACGCTCCGGACTGAAGGGCGCCTCTGGAAGCTCCGGACTGAAGGGCGCCTCTGGAAGCTCCGGACTGAAGGGCGCCTCTGGAAGCTCCGGACTGAAGGGCGCCTCTGGAAGCTCCGGACTGAAGGGCGCCTCTGGAAGCTACGGACTGAAAGGCGCCTCTGGAGGCTCCGGACTGGAGACCCCCGTTGGAGGCTTCTTGCCATGGATCATCACTGGAGGCTTCTTGCCATGGATCATCACTGGAGGCTTCGTGCCATGGATCACCACTGATCACCACTTCGACATAAGTTGGAAAGGCACACACCTGTCTATATAAGGTCCAACAGTTGACAGTGGATGTCAGAGCAAAAACCAAGCCATGAGGTCGAAGGAATTATCCGTAGAGCTCCGAGAGAGGATTGTGTCGAGGCACAGATCTGGGGAAGTGTACCAAAACATTTCTCCAGAATTGCAGGTCCCCAAGAAAACAGTTGCCTCCTTCATTCTTAAATGGAATAATACATTTGGAACCACCAAGACTCTTCCTAGAGCTGGCTGCCCGGCCAAACTGAGCAATCGGGGGAGAAGGGCCTTGGTCAGGGAGGTGACCAAGAACCCGATGGTCACTCTGACAGAGCTCCAGAGTTCCTCTGTGGAGATGGGAGAACCTTGCAAAATGACAATGACAGCCTGGACAGTCGAAAATGACAGTCTGTAATTATCCAGTGATTAATGGCGCAAAACGAATAATCCTGGATTTTGTGACATTTGAGAGTAGCATGTCGTTAAAAAGGCTCCCCCAAATATCTGTCAACTCTAGTGTGTGTGTGTGTGTGTGCTCGTGTGAGTGCGTGTGAGTGCGTGCTCTAAAAGTCTTCAAGGTGTTGAATCGCAGGTTTTGCTTTGGACTTTGGGATACAGGAACACACTCACAAACTGATGCAGTGAGAAATACTCTACTCAGAACACACACAGACACACACATATACACACACGTACACCCACACATACACATGTATGTGCTGGACAGGAGAGTTTTTACTAGTGGACTGGTTTTATCAGTCAGTATTTGGTCTCAATAGCGTCCCTCTGGGTAGAGTGTATTTTGTAGTCGTGCAGTAAAGTTGGTTTGACTGCGGAGAGAGCGAGAGAGATTTCCCTGGAGGTACCCTCAGTACGGGAGAGAGAGATTTCCCTGGAGGTACCCTCAGTACGGGAGAGTACGGCATTAAGTACGGCATTAATTAACCCCTTCTACCCCCAACGGACCTTTGGTGCCCTTCCACTTCTTACGCAAACCAGATGTCCCCCCCAATGCTTAAATGCAACCCACCCCCACCCCACACATGCTCACACACACAGCCTCTCGGGCACCTCCATGCATATCAGACCTCATAAGTCATTATCACAGGGTCTGGAGGACACACACAGGGCTGTTAAACGTGTGCAGGTAATACTACATCTGTAACTTAGTGACGGGGTGTTTATGTCAGTGGGTTCAGGGGTTAGAGGTCAGGGGTGATGGACCAGAGAGAGGAAGTAGAGTTGAGGGACAACAGACATCAGGCTGAGCCCCAATGGTTGGATGACTGTCTGGGGGCTGTTGGAGACGATGTCTTGCTGCCCCTCTATACACACACACACACACACACACACACACACACACACACACACACACACACACACACATACTTACCCGTCTCTCACACACACCCCTCTTATCAGATAAACAACAAAGAGCTGCTCTCTCCCTCCCTCTAACTCCCTCTCTTTCTGTCTGTCTGTCTCTCCCTCTCTTTCGTTCTTTCTGTCTCCATCCCTCCCTCTAACTCCCTCTCTTTCTTTCTGTCTCTCCCTCCCTCCCTCTAACTCGCTCTTCATCCCCTCTCTCTCTTCTCCCTTTCCATCCCCCTCTCTCTACTCCATCCCCCCCTCTCTACTCCCTCTCCTCCCCCCCTCTCTCTCTTCTCCCTCTCCATCCCCCTCTCTCTACTCCATCCCCCTCTCTCTACTCCATCCCCCCCTCTCTACTCCTCTCCACCCCCTCTCTCTTCTCCCTCTCCATCCCCCTCTCTCTTCTCCCTCTCCATCCCCCCCTCTCTACTCCCTCTCCATCCCCCTCTCTCTCTCTCCCTCTCCATCCCCCTCTCTCTCTCTTCTCCCTCTCCATCCCCCTCTCTCTCTTCTCCCTCTCCATCCCCCTCTCTCTCTCTACTCCCTCTCCATCCCCCCTCTCTCTCACCCTCTCTCTCCCTCTCACACCCCCCTCTCCTCTACTCCATCCCCCTCTCTCTCTTCCTCTCCATCCCCCCCTCTCTCTTCTCCCTCTCCATCCCCCTCTCTCTCTCTTCTCTACTCCATCCCCCTCTCTCTTCTCTACTCCACCCCCCTCTCTCCTTCTCCCTCTCCATCCCCCTATCTCTCTCTCTACTCCATCCCCCCCTCTCTCTCTTCTCTCTCCATCCCCCTCTCTCTCTCTCCCTCTCCATCCCCTCTCTCTCCTCCTTCTCTACTCCTCCCCTCTCTCTTCTCTACTCATCCCCCTCTCTCTCTCCTCTCTCTCTCTTCTCTTCTTCTTTCCTCTCTCTCTTCCTCTCTCTCTCCCCTCTCTCTCTCTCATCCTCCTCTGCTCTCCCCCTCTCCATCCCCTCTTCTCTCTCTTCCTCCCTCCCCTCTCTTCTTACTCCGACCTCCCTCTTCTCTCTCTTCCCTCATCCCCCCTCCTCTCTCTCCACCTCTCTCTCTCTTCCCCTCTCCATCCCTCTCTCTCTTCTCCCTCTCCATCCCCCTCTCTCTTTCTCCTCTCCTCTCTCTCTCTCTCACTCCATCCCCCCTCTCTCTTCTCCCTCTCCACCTCTCTCCTTCTCTCATCTCATCCCTCTCTCTCTACTCCCTCTCCATCCCCTCTCTCTCTTCTCTACTCATCCCCCTCTCTCTCTTCTCCCTCTCCATCCCCTCTCTCTCTAATCTCTCCCCTCCTCTCTCTCCACCCCCCTCTCTCTACTCCCCCCTCTCTCTCACTCCATCCCCTCCTCTCTTCTCCTCTCCATCCCCTCTCTCTCTTCTCCTTCTCCACCCTCTCTCTCTCTTCTCCTCCACCCTCTCTCTCTACTCCCTCTCCTGCTCTTCTCCATCCTGACAGTGGGCTTGTAGTAAACACTAAAACATATGTGCTCTCAGCAGCTACTGCATTCCTCGGAATCTCTCCCAAATAACACACCCCCACACACCCCACTGACAGACACTTGCACGCTAACACCCACCCACACATTCTGTCCACACAGTAGGTCATGCTAGGTCAGAAACCCATGCTTCCCGTCTTCATTCATCACATTCTGGCCTTGCTTGACACAAATCTCTAGTGTCTCTACCCCTCCCCCTCTCTCCTCTCTCTCTTCCCCCTCCCCCCCTCTCTCTCTCTTCCCCCTCCCCCTCTCTCTCTCTTCCCCCTCCCCCTCTCTCTCTCTCTTCCCCTCCCCCCCTCTCTCTCTCTCTTTTCCCCCCCCCCTCTCTCTCTCTTCCCCCTCCCCCTCTCTCTCTCTTCCCCTCTCTCTCTCTCTCTCTCTTCCCCCTCCCCTCTCTCTCTCTCTCTCTCTCCCCTCCCCCTCTCTCTCTCTCTCTTCCCCCTCCCCTCTCTTCTCTCTCTCCTCTCCCCCTCCCCTCTCTCTCTCTCTTCCCCTCCCCCTCTCTCTCTCTCTTCCCCTTCCCCCTCTCTCTCTCTCTCCCCTCTCCCTCTCTCTCTCTCTTCCTCCCCCTCCCCCCTCTCTCTCTCTCTTCCCCCTCCCCCTCTCTCTCTCTCTTCCCCCTCCCCCTCTCTCTCTCTCTTCCCCCTCCCCCCCTCTCTCTCTCTTCCCCCTCCCCCCTCCTCTCTTTCCCCCTCCCCCTCTCTCTCTCTCCCCCTCCCCCTCTCTCTCTCTTCTTCCCCTCCCCCCCTCTCTCTCTCTCTTCCCCTCCCCCCCTCTCTCTCTCTCCCCCCCTCTCCTCTCTCTACCCCCCCCCCCTCTCTCTCTCTCTTCCCCTCCCCCTCTCTCTCTCTCTTCCCCCCTCCCCCCTCTCTCTCTCTCCTTCCCCCTCCCCCCTCTCTCTCTCTTCCCCCTCCCCCTCTCTCTCTCTGTTCCCCCTCCCCCTCTCTCTCTCTCTCTCTTCCCCCCCTCCCCCTCTCTCTTCTCTCTCTCTTCCCCCTCCCCCTCTCTCTCTCTCTCTCTTCCCCCTCCCTCTCTCTCTCTCCTCTCTCTTCCCCCTCCCCCTCTCTCTCTCTCTTCCCCCTCCCCCTCTCTCTCTCTCTCCCCTCCCCCTCTCCTCTCTCTCTCCCCCTCCCTCTCTCTCTCTCTCTTCCCCCTCCCCCTCTCTCTCTCTCTTCCCCCTCCCCCTCTCTCTCTCTCTTCCCCCTCCCCCTCTCTCTCTCTCTTCCCCCTCCCCCCCTCTCTTCTCTCTTCCCCCTCCCCCCCTCTCTCTCTCTTCCCCTCCCCCTCTCTCTCTCTCTTCTACCTCTCCTCCCCCCCCCTCTCTCCCCCCTCCCCCCCCTCTCTCTTCCCCCTCCCCCCCTCTCTCTCTCTTCCCCCCTCCCCCCCTCTCTCTCTCTGCCTCCCCTCCCCCCTCTCTCTCTCTTCCCCCTCCCCCCTCTCTCTCTCTTCCCCTCCCCCCCTCTCTCTCTCTCTTCCCTTCCCTCCCCCTCTCAGTCTCTCTTCCCCTCTCCCCCCTCTCATCTCTCTTCCCCCTCCCCCCCTCTCTCTCTCTCTTCCCCCTCCCTCCCTCTGTCTCTCTCTCTTCCCCCTCCCCCTCTTCTCTCTCTCTAACCCCTCTCAGTCTCTCTTCCCCCTCCCTCTCTCTCTCTCCCCTCCCCCCCTCTCAGTCTCTCTTCCCCTTCCCCCCTCTCTCTCTCTCTTCCCCCTCCCCCCTCTCTCTCTCTCTCCTTCCCCCTCCCCCTCTCCTCTCTCTAACCCCTCTCGTCTCTCTTTCCCCCTCCCCCCTCTCTCTCTCTTCCCCCTCCCCCCTCTCTCTCTCTCTACCCCCTCACACTCTCTCTCATTCTCTCTCTACTAGAGGTCGACCGATTATGATTTTTCAACGCCGATACTGATACCGATTATTGGAGGACCAAATAAAGCCGATACCGATTTATCGGACGATTTTTATATATATATTTGTAATAATGACAATTACAACAATACTGAATGAACACTTTTATTTTAACTTAATATAATACATAAATAAAATCTATTTAGTCTCAAATAATAATGAAACATTTCATTTTGGTTTAAATAATGCAAAACAAAGTGTTGGAGAGAAACAAAGTGCAATATGTGCATGTAAGAAAGCTAAGGTTTAAGTTCCTTGCTCAGAACATGAGAACATATGAAAGCTGGTGGTTCCTTTTAACAGGAGTCTTCAATATTCCCTGGTAAGAAGTTTTAGGTTGTAGTTATTATATAGGAATTATAGGACTATTTCTCTCTATACCAATTTTATTTCATTAACCTTTGACTATTGGATGTTCTTATAGGCACTATAGTATTGCCAGCCTAATCTCGGGAGTTGATAGGCTTAAAGTCATGGACAGCGCAATGCTTGAAGCACAGCGAAGAGCTGCTGGCAAATGCAGGAAAGTGCTGTTTGAGATGAATGCTTACGAGCATGCTGCTGCCTACCACCGCACAGTCAGACTGCTCTATTAAATATCAAATCATAGACTTAATTATAACATAATAACACACTGAATCAGAACCGTTCCGTATTTTATCTAACGGGTGGCATCCATAAGTCTAAATATTACTGTTACATTGCACAACCTTCAATGTTATGTCATAATTATGGCAAATTAATTAGTCTTTGTTAGGAATAAATGGCCTTTCAACAGTTCTCAACGAGCCAGACTGCTGCATATACCCTGACTCTGCGCACACTGAACACAAGAGAAGGGACACAATTTCCCTAGTTAATATTGCCTGTTTATTTATTTTAACTAAATATGCAGGTTAAAAAAAATATACTTGTGTATTGATTTTAAGAAAGGCATTGATGTTTATGGTTAGGTACATTGGTGCTACGATTGTGCTTTTTTCACGAATGCGCTTTTTAAATCATCAAGTTGAAGTAGGCTGTGATTTGATGATAAATTAACAGGCACCGCTTTGATTATATGCAACGCAAGACAAGCTAGTTAAACTAGTAATATCATCAACCATGTGAAGTTAACTAGTGATTATGTTAAGATTGATTGTTTTTTATAAGATATGTTTAATGCTAGCTAGCAACTTACTTTGGCTCCTTGCTGCACTCGCATAACAGGTAGTCAGCCTGCCACGCAGTCTCCTCGTGGAGTGCAATGTAATCGGCCATAATCGGCATCCATAAATGCAGATTACCGATTGATCTGAAAACTTGAAATCGTCCCTAAATAACCAGCCAACCTCTACTCTCTACCCCCCCTCTCTCTCCACCCCCTCCCCCTCTCTCTCTCATTCTCCCTCTACCCTCTCTCTCTCTCTCTCTCTCTCTCATTCTCCCTCTACCCCCTCTCTCTCTCTCGCTCTCTCTCTCTCTCCTTCTCCCTCTACCCCCTCTCTCGCTCTCTCTCTCACTCTCTCATTCTCCCTCTACCCCCCCCTCTCTCTCTCTCTCATTTTCCTTCTACCCCCTTTCTCTCACTCTCTCATTCTCCCTCTACCCCCTCTCTCTCTCTCCCTCTCTCTCTCTCATTCTCCTCTACCCCTCTCTCTCTCTCTCTCTCTCTCTCTCTCTCTCTCTCTCTCTCTCTCTCTCTCTCTCTCTCTCTCTCATATTCTCCCTCTACCCCTCCCCTCTCTCCTCTCTCTCTCTCTCTCTCTCTCTCTCATATTCTCCCTCTACCCCTCCCCTCTCTCTCACTCTCTCTCTCATTCTCCCTCTACCCCTTTCTCTCACTCTCTCATTCTCCCTCTCCTCTCTCTCTCTACCCCCCTCTCTCTCTCTCTCTCTCTCTCCTCTCTCTCATTCTCCTCTACTACCCCCCTCTCTCTCTCTCTCTCTCTCTCTCTCTCTCTCTCATTCTCCCTCTACCCCCCCTCTCTCTCTCTCCTCTCTCCTCTCTCTCATTCTCCCTCTACCCCCCCTCTCTCTCTTTCTCTCTCTCTCTCTCTCTCTCTCGCTCTCATTCTCCCTCCTTTCTCTCACTCTCTCATTCTCCCTCTACCCCCCCCTCTCTCTCTTCTCTCTCTCTCTCTCATCTCCCTCTACCCCCTTTCTCTCACTCTCTCTCATTCTCCTCTTCCCCCCCTCTCTTCTCTCTCTCCCCCCTCTCTCTCTCTCTCTCTCCTCTCTCTCCTCTACCCCCCTCTCTCTCTCTCTCTCTCTCTCTCTCTCTCTCCTCTCTCTATTCTCCTCTACCCCTCCCCCCCTCTCTCTCCTCTCTCTCTCCTCTCATTCTTTCCCTCTACCCCTTCTCTCACTCTCTCATTCTCCCTCTCCTCTCTCTCTCTACCCCTCTCTCTCTCTCTCTCTCTCTCTCTCTCTCTCCTTCTCCCTCTACCCCCCCTCTCTCTCTCTCTCTCTCTCTCTCATTCTCCCTCTACCCCCTTTCTCTCACTCTCTCATTCTCCCTCTTCCCCCTCTCTCCTCTCTCTCTCTCTCTCCTCTCTCTCTCTACCCCCTCTCTCTTCTCTGTCTCTCTCTCTCTCTCCATTCTCCCTCTACCCCCCCTCTCCTCTCTCCCCCCCCCCCACTCTCTCTCTCTCCTCTCTCCTCTCGTCTCATTCTCCCTCTACCCCCCCTCTCTCTATCATTCTCCCTCTACCCCCCCTCTCTCTCTCTCCTTACTATCATTCTCCCTCTCTGTCCCCCCCCCCTCTCTCTCTCTCTATCACTCCCTCTGTCCCCTCTCTCTCTCTCCTTCCTCTCTCTCTCTCTCAATTCAATTCAATTCAAGGCTTTATTGGCATGGAAACATGTGTTAACATTGCCAAAGCAAGTGAGGTAGATATTATACAAAAGTGAAATAAACAATACAAATTAACAGTAAACATTACACATACAGAAGTTGGACCTTGGACCTTTTTTGGAACACCATTATTTTGGTCTTACTGAGATTTACTGTCAGGGCCCAGGTCTGACAGAATCTGTGCAGAAGATCTAGGTGCTGCTGTAGGCCCTCCTTGGTTGGTGACAGAAGCACCAGATCATCAGCACAGTAGACATTTGATTCGGATTCTAGTAGGGTGAGCCGGTGCTGCAGACTGTTCTAGTGCCCGCGCCAATTCGTTGATATATATGTTGAAGAGGGTGGGGCTTAAGCCTGCATCCCTGTCTCACCCCACGCCTGTGTGAGAAATGTGTGTTTTTTGCCAATTTTAACCGCACACTTGTTTGTTTGTGTACATGGATTTTATATGTCGTATGTTTTTACCCCAAACACCACTTTCCATCAATTTGTTATATCAGACCCGCTCATCCAAATTGAGTCGAAGGCTTTTTTGAATCAACAAAGACATGAAGACTTGCTTTGTTTTGGTTTGTTTGTGTCAATTAGGGTGTGTGTATGGTGAATACATGTTCTGTTGTAGCGTAATTTGGTAAAAGCCATTTGACATTTGCTCAGTACATTGTTTCATTGAGGAAATGTACGAGTCTGCTGTTAATGATAATGCAGAGATTTTCCCAGGTTACTGTTGACGCATATTCCACGGTAGTTATTGGGTCAAATTTGTCTCCACTTTTGTGGATTGGGGTGATCAGTCCTTGTTCCAATATTGGGGAGATGCCAGAGCTAAGGACGATGTTAAAGAGTTTTAGTATAGCCCATTGGAATTTGTTGTCTGTATATTTGATCATTTCTTAAGGATACCATCAACACCACAGGCCTTTTGGGTTGGAGGGTTTTTATTTGGTCCTGTAACTCATTCAAGGTAATTGGAGAATCCAGTGGGTTTCTGGTAGTCTTTAATAGTTGATTCTAGGATTTGTATTTGAATCATGTATATGTTTTTTGCCTCTTTATTCTTTGTTTATAGGCCAAAAGATTGGAGAAGGTTTACCCATTCATCTCCATATTTGGATAGATATTCTTCGTGTTTGTTGTTTGTTTAGTGTTTTCCAATTTTCCAAGAATTGGTTAGAGTCTATGGAGTCTTTCAATTCATTGAGCTGATTTTTCTGACGTGCTGTTCCTTCTTTTTCCGTATGTATTTCTGTATTGTTTTATTGATTCACCATAGTGAAGCGTAGACTCCGGTTTTCCGGTCTCTATGTTTTTTGGTTGGACAGGTTTCTCAATTTATTCTTAGATTTTTGCATTCTTTATCAAACCATTTGTCATTGTTGTCATTTTTCTTCGGTTTTCTATTGAGATTTTTTAGATTTGATAGGGAAGCTGAGAGGTCCAAATATACTGTTAAGATTTTCTACTGCCAAGTTTACACCTTCACTATTGCAGTGGAACATTTTACCCAGGAAGTTGTCTAAAAGGGATTGAATTTGCTGTTGCCTAATTGTTTTTTGGTAGGTTTCCAAACTCTCTCTCTCTCTATCATTCTCCCTCTGCCCCCCCCTCTCTCTCTCTCTCTCACTCTCTCATTCTCCCTCTACCCCCTCTCTCTCTCCTCTCTCCTCTCTCTCATTCTCCCTCTACCCCCCCTCTCTCTCTCCCTCTCTCTCTCTCTCATTCTCCCTCTGCCCCCCCCTCTCGCGCTCTCTAATCATTCTCCCTCTGCTGCCCCTCTCGTCTCTCTATCATTCTCCCTCTGTCCCCTCTCTCCTCTCTCATCATTCTCCCTCTAATCACCCCTCTCTCTCATCTCACTCTCTCAATTCTCCCTCTACCCCCTCTGCTCTCCGCCTCTCTCCTCTCTCTCATTCTCCCTCTATCCCCCCTCTCTCTCTCTCTAACTCTCACTCTCTCATTCTCCTCTACCCCCGTCTCTCTCATCCTCCTCTCCTCTCTCTCATATCTCCCTCTACCCCCCTCTCTTCTCTCTCTATCATTCTCCTCTGTCCCCCCCCCCCTCTCTCTCTCTCTTCCTCCCTCTAACCCCCCCCCCCCCCCTCTCCTCTCTCCATCATTCTCCCTCTGTCCCCCTCCTCTCTCTCTTCTCTCGTCCTCTCATCTCGTCTCCTCTCCGTATCTCTCTCTACATTCTCACCTCTACCACCGCCCCTCTCTCTCTCTCTCTATCATTCTCCCTCTGTCCCCCCCCCTCTCTCTCTCTCTCTCGCTCCCTCTCTCTCTCTCTATCTTCTCCCTCTACACCCCCCTACCCCTCTCTCTATCATTCTCCCTCTACCCCCCCTCCCTCTGAGGGTTGGTTCATTCTGTTGGTGGTGATGATGATGATGAGTGTTGAAGGTTGGTTCATTCTGTTGGTGGTGATGATGATGAGAGTTGAGGGTTGGTTCATTATGTTGGTGGTGATGATGATGAGTGTTGAGGGTTGGTTCATTCTGTTGGTGGTGATGATGATGATGAGTGTTGAAGGTTGGTTCATTCTGTTGATGATGATGATGTGTTGAGGGTTGGTTCATTCTGTTGGTGGTGATGATGATGAGGGTTGGTTCATTCTGTTGGTGTGATGATGATGATGAGTCTTGAGTGTTGTTCATTCTGTTGGTGTGACGATGAGGAGTGTTGAGGGGTTGGGTCATTCTGTTTTGTGTGAGTATGATGATGAGATGTTTGAGGGTTTGGTTTCATTCTGTGTGAGGATGAGTGTTGAGGGTTGGTTCTTCTGTTTGTTGGTGATGATTATGATGATTGAGCTGTTGATGGTTGGTTCATTCTGTTGGTGGTGATGATTGATGAAGTGGAGTGTTGAGGGTTGGTTCTTCTGTGGTCGTGACTCGAGATGAGTGTTGAGGGTTGCTTTCATTCTGTTGTGATGATGATATGAGTGTTTGAGGGTTGGTTCATTCTGTTGTGATATTGGTGAGTGTTGAAGGGTTTGGTTCATTCTGGTGGTTGTGAGATGATGATGTTGAGGGTTGTTCCTTCTGTTGTTGGTGATCATGATGAGGAGTGTTGAGGTTGGGTTCATTCTGTTGGTGGTATGAGGATGAGTGTGTGTTAGGGTTGGTTCATTCTGTTGTGGTGATGATGATGATTGTTTGAGGGTTGGTTCATTTCTGTTGGTGATGATGATGATGAGTGTTGAGGGTTGGTTCATTCTGTTGGTGATGATGATGATGAGTGTTGAGGGTTGGTTCATTCTGTTGGTGATGATGATGATGAGTGTTGAGGGTTGGTTCGTTCTGTTGGTGATGATGATGATGAGTGTTGAGGGTTGGTTCGTTCTGTTGGTGATGATGATGATGAGTGTTGAGGGTTGGTTCATTCTGTTGGTGATGATGATGATGAGTGTTGAGGGTTGGTTCATTCTGTTGGTGATGATGATGAGTGTTGATTGTTGCTTCATTCTGTTGGTGATGATGATGATGATGAGTGTTGAGGGTTGGTTCATTCTGTTGGTGTGATGATGATGAGTGTTGAGGGTTGGTTCATTTCTTGTTGGTGATGATATGATGTTTGGAGGGTTTGGTTCATTTCTGTTGGTGTGATGATGATGATGAGTGTGAAGGGTTTGGTTCATTATGTTGGTGATGATGATGATGAGTGTTGAGGGTTGGTTCGTTCTGTTGGTGGTGATGATGATGATGAGTGTTGAAGGTTGGTTCATTCTGTTGATGATGATGATGTGTTGAGGGTTGGTTCATTCTGTTGGTGGTGATGATGATGATGAGTGTTGAAGGTTGGTTCATTCTGTTGATGATGATGTGTTGAGGGTTGGTTCATTCTGTTGGTGGTGATGATGATGATGATGATGATGAGGGTTGGTTCATTCTGTTGGTGTGATGATGATGATGAGTGTTGAGGGTTGGTTCATTCTGTTGGTGATGAGGATGATGATGAGTGTTGAGGGTTGGTTCATTCTGTTGGTGATGATGATGAGTGTTGAGGGTTGGTTCATTCTGTTGGTGATGATGATGATGAGTGTTGAGGGTTGGTTCATTCTGTTGGTGATGATGATGATGAGTGTTGAGGGTTTGCTCTTTCTGTTTGGTGATGATGATGAGTGTTGAGGGTTGGTTCATTCTGTTGGTGATGATGATGATGATGAGTGTTGAGGGTTGCTTCATTCTGTTGATGATGATGAGTGTTGAGGGTTGGTTCATTCTGTTGGTGGTGATGATGAGTGTTGAGGGTTGGTTCATTCTGTTGGTGGTGATGATGATGATGAGTGTTGAGGGTTGGTTCATTCTGTTGGTGGTGATGATTGATATGAATGAGTGTTGAGGGTTGGTTCATTCTGTTGGTGATGATGATGATGAGTGTTGAGGGTTGGTTCGTTCTGTTGGTGATGATGATGAGTGTTGAGGGTTGGTTCATTCTGTTGGTGATGATGATGATGATGAGTGTTGAGGGTTGGTTCATTCTGTTGGTGATGATGATGATGAGTGTTGAGGGTTGGTTCATTCTGTTGGTGATGATGATGAGTGTTGAGGGTTGCTTCATTCTGTTGGTGATGATGATGAGTGTTGAGGGTTGGTTCATTCTGTTGGTGTGATGATGATGAGTGTTGAGGGTTGGTTCATTCTGTTGGTGATGATGATGAGTGTTGAGGGTTGGTTCATTCTTGTTGTGGTGATGAGTGTTGAGGGTTGGTTCATTCTGTAGATGATTGATGATGAGTGTTTGAGGGTTGGTTCATTCTGTTTGGTGGTGATGATGTGATGAGTGTTGATGGTTTGGTTCTTCTGTTGATTATGATGATGAATTGTTGAGTGGTTGGTTCGATTCTGTTTGGTTAATGATGATGATGATGATGAGTGTTGAGGGTTGGTTCATTCTGTTGGTGTGATGATGATGAGTGTTGAGGGTTGGTTCGTTCTGTTGGTGATGATGATGATGATGAGTGTTGAGGGTTGGTTCATTCTGTTGGTGATGATGATGAGTGTTGAGGGTTGGTTCATTCTGTTGGTGGTGATGATGAGTGTTGAGGGTTGGTTCATTCTGTTGGTGATGATGATGAGTGTTGAGGGTTGGTTCATTCTGTTGGTGGTGATGATGATGATGAGTGTTGAGGGTTGGTTCGTTCTGTTGGTGGTGATGATGATGATGATGATGAGTGTTGAGGGTTGGTTCATTCTGTTGGTGATGATGATGATGAGTGTTGAGGGTTGGTGCCTTTGATTTAACGATTTGACTTTTAAAGATGTTTCTTGTTGTTGCCTTTTTATATCGAGATGGTAGAGAACCAAATAGTTTCTTTGTGATCAAGGGCGAGATGGAGGTAGGAAGAGAGGGGGGTGCATTTCTCTCTTTCTGTGAGAGTGAGAGGCTTAGCAGCTTTAGCAGCAGGACTATGGCAGATCAAACAGGCTTACTCTGGATTAGAGGAAGGTAGATAGAGGTGGAAGGAAGAAGAGAGAGGTGGAGAGAGAGGTGGAGAGAGAGGTGAAGAGAGAAGGGGAGAGAGAGGTGGAGAGAGAAGGGGAGAGAGAGGGGGAGAGAGAGAGGTGGAGAGAGGGGTGGAGGAGAGAGAGGAAGAGAAGGGGAGAGAGAATGGGGAGAGAGAGAGGGTGGAGAGGGGAGAGAGGGTGGACGGAGAAGAGAGAGGTGGAGAGAGAGGTGGAAGAGAGTGTGGAGAGAGAGGTGAAGAGATAGGGTGGAAGAGATATGGTGAAGAGAAAGGGGAGAGGAGAGATGGAGAGAGGAGGGGAGAAGGAGACGGGAAGAAGAGGGGGTGGAGAGAGAAACAGTGAGAGAGAGAGGAGAGGAGAGAGAGGGAACGACTGGAGAGAGAGAGAGAGGGGGAGAAGAGATGAGAGAGAGAGAGAGAGGAGAGGAGAGGGAGAGAGGGGAGAGAGGAGAAGAGAGAGAGAGAGAAGAGAGAGTGAGAGGAGGGGGAGAGAGAGAGAGGAGGAGAGAGGGGTGAGAGAGGGGGTGGAACAGAGAGAGAGGGGAGAGAGAGAGGTGGAGAGAGGGGTGGAGAGAGGGGTGAAGAGGGAGATGGAGAGAGAGAGGGGAAGAGAGATGTGGAGAGAGAGAGGGGAAGAGAGAGGTGGAGAGAGAGAGGTGGAGAGAGGGGAAGAGAGAGGTGGAGAGAGGGGAAGAGAGAGGTGGAGAGAGAGAGGTGGAGAGAGGGGTGGAGAGAGGGCGGTTGTCTATTTTATTGTTTGTCTATTTCATTTGCTTTGGTAATGTAAACATATGTTTCCCATGCCAATAAAGCCATTTGAATTGAGAGAGAGAGAGAGATGGGAGGGAGCGAGGGAGGGAGCGAGACCAGCTCTTTGTAGTCTGTCTGATAAACAGAATTCTTAATGACGGGCCAGAACAACAAACATGAGTGCTGACCATTTTGTGTGTGTGTGTGTGTGTGTGTGTTGTGTGTGTGTGTGTGTGTGTGTGGGTGTTGTGTGTGTGGTGTGTGTGTGTGTGTGTGTGTGTGTGTGTGTGTGTGTGTGTGTGTGTGGTGTGTGTGTGTGTGTGTGTGTGTGTGTGTGTGTGTGTGAGAGAGAGAGATGAGGAGGTGACCGTCTCTGTGGGAAAGTGATGTGCTTTCCTCTCGCCCTTCAGTGCTGTGGCACCATCAATAATTCACCAGCATATCAACCCTCTCTATACCCTCTCTATACCCTCTCTATACTCTCTCTATAAACCTTTCCTCTATATCTATAAACCCTCTCTATACCCTCTCTAATACCCTCCTCTATCCTCTCTATACCCTCTCTAGAACTCTCTCTATACCCTCTCTTATACTCATCTCTATAAACCCTCCTCGATATCCCTCTCTATACTCTCTCTATACCCTCTCTATACTCTCTCTATACCCTCTCTATACCCTCTCTATACTCTCTCTATACCCTCTCTATACCCTCTCTATACCTTCTCTATTCTCTCTCTCTCTGTCTCTCTCTCTCTCTCTCTCTCTCTCTCTCTCTCTCTCTCTCTCTCTTCCTCCTCTCCTCATTTTGGATCTCCCATTGTTTTATACTCACATATCTGTTTCTCTCTCTCTCTGAATCTCTCTCTCTCTGAATCTCTAAAACCACCCACCCTCTCCTCCTCCATCTCTCTCTCGTCTTCTCTCTCTCTCTCGTCCTCTCGTCTCTCTCCTCTCTCTCATCTCTCTCGTCTCTCTCTCATCTCCACCCAACTCTACAGGCTTGTCCGTCTCACCTCGTCATCGAATCTTTGTCTCTCCATCTCTCTCGTCTCCTCCCTCCGCCTCTCTCCGCTCTCGCATCCAGTCGTCAGTCTCTGCCTCTCCGGCGAACCAACGGCCGACTTCTCCAATTCGACTCTGCCAGCTCGTCGCTCCACATCTCTCTCATAATCGAAATCCTGTCTCGATCCAGACCGACCTCGAGTCGCTTACTCTCTCCTCGACCTTCTCTCCTCCGTCCGTCTCTCCTCTCCTCTCTCCCGATTCCCTTCTCCATCCCCCTCCCACCTCTTCCCCATTCACTCATCTCTCGGTCTCTTACATTCTTCGCTCCTCTCACTCACCTCACTCTCTCCTCTCTCCCCTCTCTCTGTCGATCCTCGTCCTCTTCGTCTCGTCCTCTAATGTCTAGTCTGTTTCTCTCTCGGCGACTCTCTCTCTCCATCTCTCGTCTCCCTCTCTCCTCATCTCCGTTCCGTCCCTCACTCTTCACCGCTGTCTCGACCTGTCTCTACCACCCTCAAGCTGGTCACTCCTCTTCTCGTGCTCCCGGTCTTCGAGTCATCTGTTCACGCTCTCTCAATCTTCTCACTCTGTCTTCCGGCTCTCTATCTTCCCGCTCTGCTCTCCTCTCTCCTTCTCTCAGTCCCTCATTCCTAATCTCATGTCGTGCTCTCTTCCTTCGTTCTCCTCTGGTATTCTCTCATTTCGCCGCCCAATCTCCTCTCGTCTTCACTCTCTTATCCTTGCTCATCTCTACGCCAGGTCTTACAGTCGTCTCTCTCCCCCCCCTCACTTCGATCTCTCATCTCTTGCTCTCTCGTCTCTCCGCTTGACCTCTTCCTTGAAAATCTCTCCGTCCTCGCGCCCTCTCCAACTATCTCACGTTCCCTCGTCGATCGTGATCTCCTCTCACTCCTATCTTTGCCCGTCTCGCTCTCTCCTCTCTTCGTCTGTCCCGCACTCTCTCTCTCCGGGGTCGGACTCTCCCTCACCTTCCACTCGTCTCCCCTTCACTCGTCTCGGCGATCCTCATCTCGTCCGCTCCCACGCTCACCCTCTCCAAAAAGATCTCCTCTCGCCTCTCTCTCTTTCTCTCATCTCGTCTCGAGCCCTCTCTCCTCGCTCCACCCCGTTCGGATCACTCTCTCCTCTCATCACTCCTCCCCCTAATTCTCTCAAATCTCGGCTTACCATCGTCTGTTACTTCGTCCCGCCTCCCGTCATCGTTCGTTATACCCTCTCATCGTCTTCCTCATTCCTCCTCGATCCCGCCCCCTCCTGCTTCTCCTCATCCTCGTTCCGAGATCTCCCGCCTCTCTCTTTCTCATCATCGCCGATTCCCCTCTCCTCTCCCATCGTTCTGTCTTTCTCAGTCAATACTCCTCATCGCGTCTCGGCTCTTCACTCCCTTCTCTTCTCTCTGCTCACTCGTCTCTCTTCTCACTCATCCCTACTCGTCCTCTCCTCCTTCCGTTGTCCGTCTCTTCATTCGACCTCTCTTCGACCCCACCCCAGTCCTCGGCGAACCTCCTTGCTCCTTCTCCCTCCTCTCTCTCTCCCCTTCGATTCAGTCCTGCGGCTC
>NC_052308.1:13785167-13945167 GCF_016432855.1 Salvelinus namaycush
ACCGCTGATTGGCCTGCTCATTCTCCTCAGGAGGATGACATTCTCTATAAGGAAATAGCAAGCATTTCTGAAACAGTCTGTTTGACATAGAAGCTTGAGGTTGGGTTTTTTAAGTGTTTCTTCTCCAATTTATGCCTTGGCCACAAATGTGAGGGTAGAATGAGTCAACAACATTATTTAGGTATGAGTTAACAAAATATGAACACAATTGTCCTAGTCGGAGCCATTGCAGTTGACTGCAGATTAAAATTCAAACCCAGTGGTGTACTTTAGTACTTTAAAGTATTTTACCTAAGTCATTTTGGGGTATCTGTACTTTACTATTTATACTTTTGACACATTTTACTTTACTACATTCCTAAAGAAAATAATGTACTTTTTATTCCAAACATTTTCCCAGACACCCACAAATACTCGTTAAATATTGAATGCTTAGAGGACAGGAAAATTGTCAAATTCACACATTTATCAAGATAACATACCCGATAATCCCTACTGCCTCTGATCTGGCGGCCTCACTAAACACAAATGCTTGGTTTGTAAGTTTCTGGTGTTGGAGTGTGCCCCTGGTTCTCTGTAAATAAAAAAAACAAGAAAATTGTGCCGTCTGGTTTGCTTAATATAAGGAATTAGAAATTATTTACACTTTTACTTTTAATATTTAAGTATATTTTAGCAATCCATTTACTTTTGATACTCAAGTATATTTAAAACCAAATATTTTAAGACTTTTACTTTTGACTTTCACATGAGTCATTTTCTATGAAGGTATCTTTACTTTCACTCAATTGAATACTTTTTCCAACACTGTTCAAACCCAGACTAATTGAAATATGACTGTTGACCATCCTACTCAGATTCATTCTCTTATTTACAACTCAAAGGACTCTGCCAGATGTATATTTTTAAATGTCTAGAGTAGTAGCTGTGCTTTTGCCTGTACCCCATATACTGTGTATATATATATTCTTTATACCTTTATTTTACTAGGCAAGTCATTAAGAACAAATTCTTATTTTCAATGATGGCCTAGGAACAGTGCCTTGTTCAGGGGCAGAACGACAGATTTTACCTTGTCAGCGCTGGGATTCGAACTTGCAACCTTTCGGTTACTAGTCCAACACTAACCACTAGGCTACCTACCGCCCCATATATAGCCTCGTTATTATTTTATTGTGTTCGTTTTTATAATTTTTTAAACTTTAGTTTATTTGGTAAATCTTTTCTTTACTCTTTCTTGAACTGCATTGTTGGTTAAGGGCTTGTAAGTAAGCATTTCACAGTATGATCTACACCTGTTGTATTCGGCGCATGTGACAAATAAAGTATGATTTGATTTGAGATTCACTAACGACCAAAACAGATCGTTTTTAGGGGGGCTTCTGAAAGACACTCATGGGGTTGTCCACTGAAAGTTGTCTAACAACAACAGCTATGACATAAAAGACACCCACCATGAACGCCCACTAAATTTGCCCAAGAACAAGCAAACAAAATAAAAACCCACACTAAACTTAAAGACAGGAAGCAAACCAAAAATTGGAGCAAAACAATAACACGGAAAATATAATGAATAATTGATGTCTAGAAAGTAGGGAGCGCCAACTAAAGGTGTTGACCCTCCACATCTCTCAAGACAACTGAAACACTGGGCCAGCCACTCTTAAATATCACCTAGGCCAGCACAGGTGCAACACCTTCCAACTAACGAGTTGGACAAGCCAGCACAGGTTTAACACATACTGACTAACGAGGTGACACCAATCGGTGCGCCCTACGTTCTAATGTGCTATACGTGCTAAAAGTCCAACCTCAAAACATAAATGGAAAAACCAAAACCTGTAACGTCAACACACAAACACACACACACACACACACACATGCATACAGGCACACACAAACACACACACACAACACATTTTCCCTGAGGATGCTGGGGATTTTTAAAAGCATGTCTTAGTCATCAATGATAAAAAGAGAAGAACTCTGATTTTTGTGACTAATACATCATATCAAGAAGCTAGAAGGGTATTACAGATAATATGCATTTATTCTCCTCACTTTGACACATTTCCAATAATGTAAAGAACGATTCTCAGAAATTGAGGGCAAGGCATCATTATTAATTCATAATTATTTAATACAATCAATTAGAGTCCTCATTGTGGTATTGTGTTGTCCTGTGGCAACTGGCTACCTTCCGGGCAAAAGTTGGTTTCCTCTTTTCTTAAAATATTTACTTCATCAATGTAATCCCATTACTTCAAAATGGCCAGTAGGTTGAATTTGCAAGAGGTTTATAACATACCAAAGTTTGGTTATTTCATGTTGAATTCCACCTTCGTTGACAACCTAAATGTCAACCAAAACTGGATGTTGACCTGACAACCTGCTGAGAGATTTAAAAATTGCTTTCAGTAATGATATTAATCTTGTGTACCTGAAAGGGCAGTATCTTACAAACCTGCCAAAGAGAATGACCTTCATGTCTCCTGTGATCATGTGGGGCTTTCAACACATTTACAACACAGGAGGCTGCTGAGGGGAGGACGGCTCATAATAATGGCTGGAATGGAGTGAATGGAATGGTATCAAACACATGGAAACCATGTGTTTGATGTGTTGGATACCATTACATTTATTCCATTCCAGTCATTACTATGAGCCTATCCTCCCCAATTAAGGTGCCACCAGCTGCATGTGATTCACAACTCACAAATTTGCTGTCGTCACCTTGCATGTCCTCATCATGGCTGGTTCAGCTCATTGTTGTCACCTTGCATGTCCTCATCATGGCTGGTTCAGCTCATTGTTGTCACCTTGCATGTCCCCAACATGGCTAGCTCAGCTCATTGGCAACATGACCTTAATCAACTTATCAGATGACATAGAGAATAGTAGATTGAAAACACAACTGCAATATGAATAATTAAGCCTACCTAAAGAGGAAGTAGTTTTATGCAACTAAGCCACAAGCCCCATGACCACTATTAAGCTGATATTTATTTCCTCTTGAGTGAGATGAAACCTCCAATATGCAATTTATAAGCTTACATTCCAATGTTCTACTCATAGAACATATTATACAAAAATGTTCCTTTTAATTTCGAGCATAATATTCAATGTAAAAATGGCAAATTGTATCATCAGATAGAATCAACATAAGTTCTAACTGATCTTAAGGTTGATCAGCTATTTTAAAAGTGTAACGGCAGTCTACTTCGTCCTCCTCCTCAGACGAGGAGAGGCGAGAAGGATCAGAGGACCAATGTGCAGCGTGGTAATTTGACATAATGAATTTAATGGACAAAACAAAAACACTATACAAAATAACAAAAAGAACATACCGTCACAGTCCTAGCTGGTGCAGAACACAAACACAGAGACAGGAAACAGGTCAGGAACGTGACAAAAAGGGACATTTTTTATGTCCCTTTTAATATTAATCTGCTCCTCGTAGTTTCTTATTTTCCAAGTTATTTTGAAGATTATGCACTTTTACTGGACCGTATTCTCCATTCTTAAGAGGTAAACACTTTTCAAACGCTACTCAAAGTTTATCTGTTTTTGGTGGCTGTGAATAATGATTAATGGCAAATCTACACTCTGCGAATACAATCACTGTTCAGTGGAAAAAGACAAATCAGAGAGATGCTTTTTATATTCAGACCTTTAAATCAGGACCTGACCTGTCTCTAATAAATGACACCCCGGACTAGCTGTGTAATTTATGAGCTGCCTCAACAAATTGCTTCACAAGGGACCAGAGAAGCATGTCTCAGGCAGATGAAACCCATGGAGACTGAGCCTCACACACACAGATACACTGATCTGCCTCTCTTTCACACACAGCTGCCCTATCTCTGCCACCTCATCAGTCAAATGTTACAAACTATGTGAGATAATCTTAGTTATACCCAATACCTAAACAGCTATACCAACCCTGAAAGCTGCTTAACAAGGTTTGATTAGCCCTACTCATATAAATTTGCTTCAGTTTCTCTTATAGTAATGGCTGTTGATGTTTTCACATGATTGAGAAAATAAATACTGTAAATGTGGTTTGCCAGGTTTTCTTTTGTTGCCTTAAGCATTAGTGGTGTGTTATTGTGTTTCAGACACATTCTTTCTGCTCTGAAACCACTCCCCCTCTAATTGTCTCTTTAGGGAGCGGAGCATCATCTGAGAAGTATTCAAATCTGGTTCTTGGCCCAGTTTTCTTCCTGACCTCCCAGAAAACCTTGTGACCGAGCATCACACGTTCAGCTGGACTGGTCAGCTCTGGCATCAGTTACCCACATATAAAAACTCTGGGTTGAAGATGATAAATGGGTTGTTTTTGTTTATCGAAAACTGGCTTCTAAGAACAAAATAAGTCTATAGTTCATGCTGCCGTTATTGTTTCTATTTGGTTGTCTCTGCATGAGATCTCAGTTCAAGGATGGCATGTGAGTAGGAAAAGGTGTCTGTTCATTACAGTAATTACACTCAAATCCAAATGGAAAAGTATTTTGGAACTCAAGCACCAAGGCCTAATTTCCAAATACTCAGAGCACCTAGGATATTGTGGCGGAACCGTGCCTCAGAGCTCTCTAAATACTGTATATGGTCTGAAATTACTGAAAGTATTTCAGAATAAAAAGAGCAATTGTTTTGCATGCACATAGTTGAGACGATGAATTGCTGTTTATACCCTGAGAAGTGCATCCAAGCTGTGGCTATCAAAGAACATATCTCTGAGGCTTACATAGCCACAGCTTCTCATCAACACAATGATGCGCTGGGCTTTCGAGAAACTGGAGATCAACAGTGAGAAACTAAACACTTTACGCATCATTCCCATTGCCTCTGCTATGTAAAGTACATGCTGGAAACTATCATGCTGGAAACCAAAAGAGCAGATGCTAACAAAGTTACCGTAGTATCTGTGTTCCCATTATGTAGTATCTGTGTTCCCATTATGCAGTATCTGTGTTCCCATTATGCAGTATCTGTGTTCCCATTATGCTGCATCTGTGTTCTCATTATGTAGTAGCTGTGTTCCCATTATGTACAGTAGTATCCGTGTTCCCATTATGTAGTATCTGTGTTCCCATTATGTAGTATCTGTGTTCCCATTATGTAGTATCTGTGTTACAGTTATGTACAGTTGTATCCGTGTTCCCATTATGCAGTATCTGTGTTCCCATTATGTAGTATCCTTGTTAACATTATGTGCAGTAGTATCTATGTTCCCATTATGTACAGTAGTATCTGTGTTCCCATCATATAGTATCTGTGTTCCCATAGTTACGATGCATTTACTGCATTGTGCATTTGTTATATTGTGCTTAATTTGTCTCATTAAAGTCCTTTATTTTCTTTTAGAATGACAATAATAATTGAACAACACTGCAGATTAGTGGTTACTAACTTTTTATTTTCCCGTACCCCTTCAAACATTCAACCTCCAGCTGCGTACTCCCTCCACCACCAGGGTCAGCGCACTCTCAAATGTTGTTTTTTGCCATCATTGTAAGCCTGCCACACACACACTATACGATACATTTATTAAACATAAGAGTGAGTGTGAGTTTTTGTCACAACCTGGATCGTGTAAAGTCACAAAGAGCTCTTATAGGACCAGGGCACACATAATAATATAATAACAATCAATAATTTTGCTCTTTATTTAGCCATCTTACATATAAAACTTTGTGTTCATCGAAAAGTGTGAATAACTCACCATAGGTTAATGAGAAGGGTATGCTTGAAAGGATGCATATAACTCTGCAATGTTGGGTTGTACTGGAGAGAGTCTCAGTCTTAAATCCTTTTCCACACACAGTCTGTGCATGTATTTAGTTTCATGCTAGTGAGGGCCGAGAATCCACTCTCACATAGGTACGCGGTTGCAAAGGGCATCAGTGTCTTAACAGCTCGATTTGCCAAGGAAAGATATTCTGAGCGCAGCCCAATCCAGAAATCTGGCAGTGGCTTCTGATTAAATTAAATTTTCACAGAACCGCTTGTTACAATTTCGATGAGGCTCTCTTGTTCAGGTATCAGGAAGAGGACTGGAGGCAGGGCATGAATGGGATAACGAATCCAGTTGTTTGTGTCATCCGTTTCGGGAAAGTACCTGCATAGTTGCGCACCCATCTCACTCAAGTGCTTCGCTATATCACATTTGACATTGAGTTCATTTGCACACAAAAAAATCATGCAATGATGGAAAGACCTGTGTGTTGTCCTTGTTAATGCAGACAGAGAAGAGCTCCAACTTCTTAATCATAGCCTCAATTTTGTCCCGCACATTGGATATAGTTGCGGAGACTCCCTGTAATCCTAGATTAGGCCAGTCGTGTGAGAAACTCATCATCATGCAAGCGGTCAGACAAGTGAAAATGATGGTCAGTAAAGAAAACTTTAAGCTCATCTCTCAATTTAAAAAAAACGTGTCAATACTTTGCGCCTTGATAACCAGCCCACTTCTGTATGTTGTAAAAACAGAAAATGCAGAAAATACACAAGAGGTCAGTGGCCTTGCTTTAACAAAGTTAACCATTTTCAGTGTAGTGTCCAAAACGTCTTTCAAGCTGTCAGGCATTCCTTTGGCAGCAAGAGCCTCTCGGTGGATGCTGCAGTGTACCCAAATGGTGTCAGGAGCAACTCCTTGCACACGTGTTATCACTCCACTACGTCTCTCTGTCTAGGCTTTTGCGCCATCAGCACAGATACCAACACATCTTGACCACCAAAGTCAATTTGATGTCACAAAGCTGTCCAGTACTTAAAAAATATCCTCTCCTGTTGTCCTGGTTGCCAGTGGTTTGCAGAAGAGGATGTCTTCCTTAATTGACCCCCCATGAATGTAATTGACATATACTAGGGACTGTGCTAGGCCCACCACGTCTGTTGACTCATCCAGCTGTAACGCATAGAATTCACTGGCTTGTATGCGAAGAAGTAATTGTTTCAAAACATCTCCTGCCATGTCACTGATGCGTCGTGAAACAGTGTTGTTTGATGAAGCCATTGTCTGTATAGTTTTTTGGGCCTTACCCCCCAGCATTGTCCCAGCCATATCTGCGGCAGCAGGAAGAATTAAGTCCTCCACAATAGTACAGGGCTTGTCTGTACTAGCCACTCGGTAGCTCACTATATAAGACTATTCTAATAAATGGTATCTGTTGCTTTTACACATGTCTTAATACTTAAAAGTCATCTTAATTCTCGCTCAAAAAACTTCCGTGGCTTATTTTTCAAATTGGCATGTTTTGGTTTCTAAATGTCTGCGCAAGAGTGAAGGTTTCATCGAGTTGTGAGATGGTACTTTTGCACACTGTGGCTGAGGAAAGGCACTACTCCCAATATAAGTGAACCCCAAATCAATGTAGTTCTCATCATATTTGCCCCTCTTCGATGGTCCAACGTCCCTGACTGTTGTTCGGTGCTTTCCCGGGTAAGGGGGCAGTAGCTCTTCGGCTGCATCAGATTCACAACTGTCAGTGTACATGCTAGCTGGGCTAACAACAAATTTAGAATTACTGATGATAGCATTAGATATGCTCGTGGAAGCAGAACAACTTGTGTCGTCGACAGGTGCAGGTGTAGTACTGCTCACCCAAATGATAGCCCTGTTGGAAAATATAAATGGACTGTTTGAAAAGGTGAAGATTCGTTAATTTTTTAATTTAAAAAAAAATGTGAATTACATTTTTATTTGGCGTACCCCCGACAGCATTGTGCATACCCCTGGGGGTACACATACCCCAGTTTAGAATACCTGCTGTAGATCATAACCAAGTTCACATTTCTGAATAGTTTTTATATAAAATGTTCTGCATATACTGATTTTAATTGACATGGCTATTTCAGCATCATCTGAATACTGACCTGAGCGAACCAATGTCAACAGAGACATAATCTCAGGTCCTCACCTTCCGGAGAATGTGCCGTGTGTGCTCTAGTTTTAAAAGTGATAAATGATGCATCATTTTTCATGAAACGCTATCCTGCTAAGAGTGTATAATGTTGTGCTCTCACCACCCCTGAGTCTCCAGGAGGCGTCGGTCCCTGGCCAGATAGGGATCACTGGACGAGGTTGATTTCATCAGAGTTTGCTTCGTGCCTGCCCCCCACTCTATTACAGAGAGCCACACTCAAGCTTGCAATGAGAAGATAACAAAGTCCACCTTCAGCTCCATTAAAGTTATAATTCCCGTGTGGGTAATGGTGCTTGGATAACAGGTTCTGTCTGTAAGTCATTGACAGTGGTAAAGTTTCCTTGAAAGTGAGTAGTTAGGCTAATGGGTTAAAGCCATTCTGGTTTGACCATAGTGGTGGTTGAGGGTCCCCTGTGTAGCAGGAATATACATCCTCTTAGACATAGAAAACAACAACACAAATGAACACATTCATATATAACAATACATTGTAACTGTAACATAGTCAACCTACAATCCCACCGGATTCCTTTGAAATGCTGATATGAGTTGTCGTGTAATGTTGACTTCATCAAGTAGCTAGTAGCTACAAACATTTGCATAAGAATTACTCACATTGTGGGTTGAGTTAAAGGACACCAGACACATCTAAAAAAGGGAAGGCATTTGGAAATAATGGATGTTGAATGAATTAAACATTGTTTCTACTCTGCACACCAAAAAATGGTACACAGGCTGCAATAAGCAGACATGCTTTAAATGAACCATAATCATTCCCCATGGTGCACTTGATTTGTATCCTGGAGGCACAATTGGGTTTCCGTGTCAACAGATCTGTGGCATGCATTTGAGAGGCCAAGGCGGCTCACTTCCCTCGTCTGATACTGTGATGAAACATGGCTGGAGAAAGAGAAGAGAGGTAGACACACAGAAATAGAATAAATAGAAAGGGCGTCCCCATTCAAATTTCCAGGTTCCAAGCCTGCTTTTTTCATTATCTTTCTACACAGCCAGAACTCCCAGCATGACAGAGGGGGAAGACCGATGCTCAGCCTGAAATTATCCCAACACTGAGTCAAGGGAATACGAGCTAACTCTCTCCATTATTGAGTAGAGGCAGACTCCAAAAGGGCATGGCCATCTGGAATGATCCTCAGTTTGAGTCGCTGAGAAGAACTCTCAGTTTAAACTGTAGTGCCTGCTCATGTAGCACATTTGGTTTGGCAAAAGTTTGACCAATGTTCGATATCTGGTTTATCACATTGGTGCTAAGACACCATATCACACAGTTCATGTCTATCAGCTGCTGGGGTTGTAGCGGAGAGAAAGATGTCAAAGTGGGGTCAAGTGTAGTAGAGGTGGTTTGGTTGATGTCTATCACCTCTCATGGAACATAACTAAACACATTTTTGTGGGGAATAATACAGAGTTGAAGTCGGAAGTTTACATACACTAGGTTGGAGTCATTAAAACTCGTTTTTCAACCACCACAAATTTCTTGTTAACCTGTCTAGGACGGGGGTTCCGCTAGCGGAACTCCTCCCACATTCCACTGAAAAGGCAGAGCGCGAAATTCAATTTTTTTTTTTTTTTTAAATATTTAACTTTCACACATTAACAAGTCCAATACAGCTAATGAAAGATACAGATCGTGTGAATCCAGCCAACATGTCCGATTTTTAAAATGTTTTACAGGGAAGACACAATATGTAAATCTATTAGCTAAACACCTTAGCAAAAGACACCATTTTTTCTTTGTCCACCAACACCACTAGCTATCACCAATTCGGCCAAATAAAGATATTGATAGCCACTAACCAAGAAAAAACCTCATCAGATGACAGTCTGATAACATATTTATGGTATAGGATAGGTTTTGTTAGAAAAATGTGCATATTTCAGGTATAAATCATAGTTTACAATTGCACCCACCATCACAACTCGACTAGAATAAATACACAGAGCAACGTGTATTACCTAATTACTAATCATAAAACATTTCGTAAAAATACACAGCATACACTAATTGAAAGACACAGATCCTGTGAATACAGACAATATTTCAGATTTTCTAAGTGTCTTACAGCGAAAACACAATAAATCGTTATATTAGCATAGCACATGTGCAAACATTACCCCAGCATTGATTCACAGCAAAAAGAGCGATATCATTATCACCACCAAAATGTATTAATTTTTTCACTAACCTTCTCAGAATTCTTCAGATGACACTCCTGTAACATCATATTACAACATACATATAGAGTTTGTTCGAAAATGTGGATATTTAGCCACCAAAATCGTGGTTATACAATGAGAAAAGTAGCCGAGCTGGTCAGAAAATGTCGGACGCCATATTAGACAGTGATCTAGTCTTATACATAAATACTCATAAACTTGACTAAAAAATACAGGGTGGACAGCGATTGATAGACAATTTAGTTCTTAATGCAATCGCTGAATTACATTTTTTAAATTATCCTTACTTTTCAATACATGTTGCGCCAAACGAAGCTACACCAAACAAAATGGCGGCATAAGCGTTTAACATTTTTCGACAGAAACACGATTTATCATAATAAATAGTTCTTACTATGAGCTGTTCTTCCATCAGAATCTTGGGCAATGAATCCTTTCTTGGGTCTAATCGTCTTTTGGTCGAAAGCTGTCCTCTTGCCATGTGGAAATGCCCACTAACGTTCGGCATGAACTGGAAACGTGCCCAGAGGTTCAAAGTGTCTCAGAAAGAAATGCCTCAAAATCGCACTAAACGGATATAAATTGCTATAAAACGGTTTAAATTAACTACCTTATGATGTTTTTAACACCTATAACGAGTAAAAACATGACCGGAGAAATATTACTGGCTAAACTAAAGCTTGGAAAGAGAGGAGGTCCGATGTCCACCGTGCGTCAGGCGCAGCAGGAAAAGGAAGCTACTTCCGGTATTTGGTCTTTTATACAGGCCCTGATTGCGCAATCGACTCCATTCAAAGCGTCACCCCTTACTGACATCTAGAGGAAGAGGTAGGCAGTGTTTGTATCCTCATAGCATTTACAGGGACTTTACAACTGACTTGGAATCAGGGGCCAAGATTTCTGAAATCTGACCCCATGTCAGGAAAAGTGCTGTAGAAGGAGTTCTGTTTCACTCAGAGACAAAATTCCAACGGCTATAGAAACTAGAGAGTGTTTTCTATCCAATAATAATAATAATATGCATATTGTACGAGCAAGAATTGAGTAGGAAGCCGTTTAAAAAGGACACGTTTTCCAGAAAAAGTGACAACAGCACCCCCTGTCCTCATTTAACAGTCTATAGTTTTGGCAAGTCGGTTAGGACATTTACTTTGTGCATGATATAAGTAATTTTTCCAACAGATGTTTACAGGCAGATTATTTCACTTGTAATTCTCGGTATCACAATTCCAGTGGGTCAGAAGTTTACATACACTAAGTTGACTGTGCCTTTAAACAGCTTGGAACGTTCCAGAAAATGATCTCATGGCTTTAGAAGCTTCTGATAGGCTAAGTGACATCATTTGAGTCAATTGGAGGTGTACCTGTGGATGTATTTCAAGGCCTACCTTCAAACTCAGTGCCTCTTTGCTTGACATCATGGGAAAATCAAAAGAAATCAGCCAAGACCTCAGAAAAAAAGTGTAGACCTCTATAAGTCTGGTTCATCCTTGGGAGCAATTTCCAAACGCTTGAAGGCACCACGTTCATCTGTACAAACAATAGTACGCAATTATAAACACCATGGGACCACGCAGCTGACATACCGCTCAGGAAGGAGACGCGTTTTGTCTCCTAGAGATGAATGTACTTTGGTGCGAAAAGTGCAAATAAATACGAGAACAACAGCAAAGGACCTTGTGAAGATGCTGGAGGAAACAGGTACAAAAGTATCTATAGCCACAGTAAAACGAGTCCTATATCGACGTAACCTGAGAGGCCGCTCAGCAAGGAAGAAGCCACTGCTCCAAAACCATCATAAAAAGGCCAGACTACGGTTTGCAACTGCACATGGCGACAAAGATTGTACTTTTTGGAGAAATGTCCTCTGGTCTGATGAAACAAAAATAGAACTGTTTGGCCATAATGACCATCGTTATGTTTTGAGGAAAAAGGGGGAGGCTTGCAAACTAAAGCACACCCTCCCAACCGTGAAGCACGGGGGTGGCAGCATCATGTTGTGGGGGTGCTTTGCTGCATCAGGGACTGGTGCACTTCACAAAATAAATGGCATCATGAGGAAACAAAATTATGTGGATATATTGAAGCAACAACTCAAGACATCAGTCAGGAAGTTAAAGCTTGGTCGCAAATGGGTCTTCTAAATGGGCAACGACCCCAGGCATACTTCTAAAGTTGTGGCAAAATGGATTAAGGACAACAAAGTAATGGTATTGGAGTGGCCATCACAAAGCCCTGACCTCAATCCTATAGAAAGTTTGTGGGTAGAACTGAAAAAGAGAGTGCAAGCAAGGAGGCCTACAAACCTGACTCAGTTACACCAGCTCTGTCAGGAGGAATGGGCCAAAATTCACCCAACTTATTGTGGGAAGCTTGTGGAAGGTTACCCGAAACGTTTGACCCAAGTTAAACAATTTAGAGGCAATGCTACCAAATACTAATTGAGTGTATGTAAACTTCTGACCCACTGGGAATGTGATGAAAGAAATAAAAGCTTAAATAAATAATTCTCTCTACTATTCTGACATTTCACATTCTTAAAATAAAGTGGTGATCCTAACTGACCTAAGACAGGGCATTTTTACTAGGATTAAATGTCAGGAATTGTGAAACTGAGTTTAAATGTATTTGGCTAAGGTGTATGGAAACTTCTGACTTCAACTGTGCTTAAGTGTAGTAAACCTTGATAAGATGATTACAAAGACAATTGATCACCTAGCAGCAGCATGCATGTGTCACTGTGCAGTAAGTTAGAGAAGATTAAAGTTTTTGTCTCAACGGTACAGTTTCCAGGAACTATAAGGTGAAAGCTATGGGGATAGCTAGGTGAGAACTCTGATGGTCAAGGCAATGTGTATCCAGTCTTGAGATGACATTTGTTCCTCAAGGACAAATGGCTTCATATGAAAAATGTATATGGAGCAAAAAATAGACTTTCAGTCAGATATAGAGGGTCTGACTGAGAGAGACCAGCAGGATTTTCAAGTTACAGCGGCCCAATTTACCTGAATCAATTATTCACTGGGCAGCAGCCTGATAACAGCACCTAGAAGCATAATTAGAAAGACCAGAGGTTGAGCTTGTTTCAGGATATATTCAGAATAAACCTAATGAGGAGTGGCATATTGATTGATGGCAGCATATTTAAGCCATTTGTTTGCCTTCAGGATGGCTCCACATTGGCTGGACTATTGCTTAACTTTGGCAAAGGAAGTAGTGGTTGTCTTGATGTAGCCTGCTTCCTATAGTTTAAGGCCTTTAATAGCACGTCATCAATAAAATAATGTCGATATCCTCTTTAGATATGCTAAAGTATTTGTTGTCAGACAAGAACTTATCCTTATACAGTGCCTTTTCATCGTAGTTATTACATGTATTGAACCCTACAAGAAACATTCACTGCTAATGCTAAATAAGCCACGATGTATGTCAAATCAAAGTTTATTATTCACATACACAGATTTGCAGGTGTTACAGCAGTGAAATACTTATGTTACTAGCTCCAACAGTGCAGTAGAATGTCTTGCAAATACAATACGAATACACAAATAATTTAAACAAGGCGTGAAGAAATTACAGAACGAGTACAATTAACAATCCAGAGTACAGTTCAAGTCGGAAGTTTACATACACGTAGGTTGGAGTCATTGAAACTTGTTTTTCAACCGCTCCACAAGTTTCTTGTTAACAAACTATAGTTTTGGCAAGTCGCTTAGGACATTTACTTTGTGCATGACACAAGTAAGACAGATTATTTCACTTATAAGTCACTGTATCACAATTCCAGTGGGTCAGAAGTTTACATACACTAAGTTGACCGTGCCTTTAAACAGCTTGGAAAATTCCAGGAAATGATGTCATGGCTTTAGAAACTTCTGATAGGCTAATTGACATAATTTGAGTCAATTGGAGGTGTACCTGTGGACGTATTTCAAGGCCTACCTTCAAACTCAGTGCCTCTTTGCTTGACATCATGGGAAAATCAAAAGAAATCAGCCAAGACCTCAGAAAAATAAGTGTAGACCTCCACAAGTCTGGTTTATTCTTGGGAGCAATTTCCAAATGCCTGAAGGTACCACGTTCATCTGTACAAACAATAGTACACAAGTATAAACACCATGGGACCACGCAGCCGTCATACTGCTCAGGAAGGAGACACGGTCTGTCTCCTAGAAATGAATGTACTTTAGTGCAAAAATTGCGAATCAATCCGAGAACAACAGCAAAGGACCTTGTGAAGATGCTGGGGGAAACAGGTACAAAAGTATCTATATCCACAGTAAAACGAGTCCTATATCGACGTAACCTGAAAGGCCGCTCAGCAAGGAAGAAGCCACTGCTCCAAAACCGTCATAAAAAGGCCAGACTACGGTTTGCAACTGCACATGGGGACAACTTTTTTGAGAAATGTCCTCTGGTCTGATGAAACAAAAATAGAACTGTTTGGCCATAATGACCACTGTTATATTTGGAGGAAAAAGGGGAAGGCTTGCAAGCCGAAGAACACCATCCCAACCGTGAAGCACGGGGATGGCAGCATCGTGTTGTGGGGGTGCTTTGCTGAATGAGGGACTGGTCCACTTCACAAAATAGATGGCATCATGAGGAAACAAAATTATGTGGATACATTGAAGCAACATCTCAAGACATCAGTCAGGAAGTTTAAGCTTGGTCGCAAATGGGTCTTCCAAATGGACAATGACCCCAAGCATACTTCCAAAGTTGTGGCAAAATTGCTTAAGTACAGCAAAAGTCAAGGTATTGGAGTGGCCATCACAAAGCACAGACCTCAATCCCATAAAAAATGTGTGGGCAGAACTGAAAAAGCGTGTGCGAGCAAGGAGGCCTACAAACCTGATTCATTTACCCCAGCTCTGTCAGGAGGAATGGGCCAAAATTGTGGGAAGCTTGTGGAAGGCTACCTGAAACGTTTGACCCAAGTTAAACAATTTAAAGGCAATGCTACCAAATACTAATTGAGTTTATGTACACTTCTGACCCACTGGGAATGTTATGAAAGAAATTAAAGCTTAAATAAATAATTCTCTCTACTATTAATAGAAGTTTTGAGAAGAACACAAATATTAATTTTCATTAAGTCTGCTGCCTCAGTTTGTATGATGGCAATTTTTATATACTCCAGAATGATCAGATGAATTGCAATTAACTGCAAAGTCCCTCTTTGCCATGTAAATGAACTGAATCCCCCAAAAACATTTCCACTGCGTTTCAGCCCTGCCACAAAAGGACCAGCTGACATCATGTCAGTTATTCTCTCGTTAACACAGGTGTGAGTGTTGACGAGGACAAGGCTGGAGATCACTCTGTCATGCTGATTGAGTTCGAATAACAGACTGGAAGCTTCAAAAGGAGGGTGGTGCTTGGAATCATTGTTCTTCCTCTGTCAAACATGCTTACCTGCAAGGAAACACGTGCTGTCATCATTGCTTTGCACAAAAAGGGCTTCACAGGCAAGGATATTGCTGCCAGTAAGATTGCACCTAAATCAACCATTTATCAGATCATCAAGAACTTCAAGGAGAGCAGTTCAATTGTTGTGAAGAAGGCTTCAGGGTGCCCAAGAACGTCCAGCAAACGCCAGGACCGTCTTCTAAAGTTGATTCAGTTGCGGGATCGGGGCACCACCAGGTTAGAGCTTGCTCAGGAATGGCAGCAGGCAGGTGTGAGTGCATCTGCATGCACAGTGAGGCGAAGACTTTTGGAGGATGACCAGGTGTCAAGAAGGGCAGCAAAGAAGCCACTTCTCTACAGGAAAAACATCAGGGACAGACTGATATTCTGCAAAAGGTACAGGGATTGGACTGCTGAAGACTAGGGTAAAGTCATTTTCTCTGATGAATCCCCTTTCCGATTGTTTGGGGCATCCGGAAAAAAGCTTGTCCGGAGAAGACAAGGTGAGCACTACCATCAGTCCTGTGTCATGCCAACAGTAAAGCATCCTGAGACCATTCATGTGTGGGGTTGCTTCTCAGCCAAGGGAGAGGGCTCACTCACAATTTTGCCTAAGAACACAGCCATGAATAAAGAATGGTACCAACACATCCTCTGATAGCAACTTCTCCCAACCATCCAGGAACAGTTTGCTGACGAACAATGCCTTTTCCAGCATGATGGAGCACCTTGCCATAAGGCAAAAGCTCGGGGAACAAAACATCGATATTTTGGGTCCATGGCCAGGAAACTCCCCAGACCTTAATCCCATTGAGAACTTGTGGTCAATCCTCAAGTGGCGGGTGGACAAACAAAACCCCACAGGTTCTGACAAACTCCAAGCATTGATTATGCAATAATGGGCTGCCATCAGTCAGGATGTGGCCCAGAAGTTAATTGACAGCATGCCAGGGCAGATTGCAGAGGTCTTGAAAAAGAAGGGTCAACACTGCAAATATTGACTCTTTGCATCAACTCCATGTAATTGTCAATAAAAGCCTTTGACACGTATGAAATGCTTGTAATTATACTTCAGTATTCCATAGTAACATCTGACAAAAATATCTAAAGACACTGAAGCAGCAAACTTTGTGGAAATTCATATTTGTGTCATTCTCAAACCTTTTGGCCCCGACTGTACATGGGGCATTAGTCTCAAGGTGCAGTGCAGAGTACTGGGTAGGTAGCTAGCTATTGATGGCTGTTCAACAGTCTGATGGCCTGGAGATAGAAGCTGTCTCTCGGTCCCGGCACCAGTACTGTCTCTGGCTGCTAGCAGAAAGGAACAGTCCATGGCTCGGGTGGGAGGTCCTTGATGATCTTCCAGGTCTTCCTTTGACAACAAGTGCTGTTAATAAGGATCGGACACTTTTTTTAAATTTTCTTCTAAAATGACATACCCAAATCTAATAGCCTGTAGCTCAGGACATGAAGCAAGCATATGTATATTCTTGATAGCTTTTGAAAGGAAACACTTTGAAGTTGTGTAAATGAGAAATTAATGTAGGAGAATAAATTAAATTAGATAAGGTAAAAGATAATACAAACAAAAAACATGTGTTTTCCATTTTTTTCCCCATCCTCTTTGAAATGCAAGAAAAATGGACATACGTTGAGATAGGATCCTAGTTTTAATTTAGACTTTGTCCACAAGATGACAGCAGCGTGTGTGCAAATTTTCAGACTGATCCAGTGAAGAGTTACCTCACTACACAATATTTTGTATCAAGTCCGCCAGTAGTTTGCCCAAATGTGCCGAATTGGTCCATAATTATAGAGAACATACAAAAATGCTATGGAAATAAAAAAATAAAGTTTACACACTCTCAGGAAGTCATACATGACAGATCATTAGCTTCCCTACAGAAAAGACACTAACCTTCACACATCTAGATGGCCGGCGTTGTGGGTGTGGAGCCAGAGACAGCAGTGGGGTGAAACTGTGGAACCCACTTCCTACATTTTAATATAAAAATAGATTTTTTCAAACAAAACTACACTATATTTTATCTCTGGGACCCTCAGGGTGACAAATAAGAGCAAGATTACTGAATGTAAGTACATTATTTATCTTCAGATGTGAATGTATGAAACCAGTTGCCGTGTTTTGTTGTTATGTACTATCCTCAAACAATAGCATGGTATTTTTTTATAATAGCTACTGTAAATTGGACACTGTAGTTCGATTAACAATAATTTAAGCTTTCTTCCCATATAAGACATGTCTATGTCCCGGAAAGTTGGCTGTTGTTTACAACGTTTTCTAGTCACATTATCGCATATTGAGCACCAACTGTCCCGGTTTAGGGACACCGATCCCATAGAGGTTTTAATGTCCTGGAGAGCAGGCAGCGTACCCCCGGTGATGCATTGGGCTGACCACAGCACCTTCTGGAGAGCCATGCGTAGAGCAAAATGTCAGTACATAGTCAAAGTGGAGTCACAATTCAATGGTGTTTGGGACTCCAGACAACCACGGTGTATAAAGGGAAAACCAGCCATGTCGCGGACAAAGACATCTTGCTCCCGGACAAGATTAACACCTTTGTCCGCTTTGAGGATAACACAGTGCCGCCGACACAGGCCGTGCCCGAGGACTGTGAGCTCTCGTTCTCCATGGACAACATGAGAAAGACATTTAAGCGTGTTAACCCTCGAAAGGCTGACGGCCCAGACAACATCCCAAGCCACGCCCTCAGAGTAGGCGTAGACCAGCTGACTGGTCAATCTCTCCTTATAGCAGTCTGCTGTTCTCACTTGCTTTAACCTGTTTGGGCTGTAGGGGCAGTATTGAGTAGCCGGATAAAAGGTGCCCATTTCAAACGGCCTCGTACTCAATTCTTGCTCGTACAATATGCATATTATTATTACTATTGGATAGAAAACACTCTCTAGTTTCTAAAACCGTTTGAATTATATCTGTGAGTAAAACAGAACTCATTTTGCAGCAAACTTCCTGACAGGAAGTGGAAAATCTGAAATCGATGCTCTCTTCTAGGGGCTGCCTATTAAAGTTCTTGATATTTATTAGTTTAGATGCACTTCATACGTCTTCCACTAGATGTCGACAAGGAGTGAGAGAAGAAATGGAGTGTGTAACTTGATCTGGGCTCGCATAATAGCTCTTGGCATGACGTGTCACCAGTTTCCTGTTTTCTGGAGAGCGCGCGAAGGGACCTGGATTTGCCTTCTGTACAGCTGTCGTTATAGACGACTAATATCTCCGGCTTTGATTTTATTTGATACATGTGACAATATCATCGTAAAGTATGTTTTTTCAATATAGTTTCATTAGATTATTGAAATTTTTTCGGGACGTTAGGCGTGTTGCGTTGTGTGCCTTTGTTCAGGAAGGAGAGCTTAGCGCCACTTTGCTAGCTTTCCGTGCTAATTGACTGGAGAAGAGGACATTCTAAATCCAAACAACGATTGTTCCTGACAAAGGACCCCTTGTACAACATTCTGATGAAAGATCATCAAAAGTAGGACCCATTTTATGATGTTATTTCATATATCTGTCGTACATGTGAACTAGTCGTTTGCGGCCAGGTTTTGGGTACTCTCTCGCCATAACGTAAACTGCATATCGTAATGAAGTTATTTTTAGAATTCTAACACGGCGATTGCATTAAGAACTAGTGTATCTATCATTTCCTATACAACATGTATTTTTTAGTTATGTTTATGAATAGTAATTTGGTCAGAATATGTGTGTCAGAAAAAGTGTCCGAAAAATATCCGGACGTTGTGGGAAAAAGATGCTACGTTAGCACAACGTTAGCACAATGTATAACCACTGATTTCAGCTCTATATATGCACATTTTCGAACAAAACATAAGTGTATGTATAACCTGATGTTATAGGACTGTCATCTGATGAAGCTTATCAAGGTTAGTCAAAAATTATATATCTTGCTGGTTTATTCGCTATCGCTAACGTGCCTATTGCTATCGCTAACGTGCCTTGATGAATGAATGCGGTAGTGTGGTAGGCTATTGTAGTAAGCTAATATAATGCTATATTGTGTTTTCGCTGTAAAACACTTAAAAAAATCGGAAATATTGGCTGGATTCACAAGATGCTTGTCTTTAATTTGCTGTACACCATCGATTTTTCAGAAATGTTTTATGATGAGTATTTAGGTATTTGACGTTGGTGTCTGTAATTATTCTGGCAGCTTTCGGTGCAATTTCTGATTGTAGCTGCAATGTAAACTATGATTTATACCTGAAATATGCACATTTTTCGAACAAAACATAGATTTATTGAATAACATGTTATAAGACTGTCATCTGATGAAGTTGTTTGTTGGTTAGTTTGGTTGGTTCTTGGTTAGTTAGGTTGGCTTTGTGCATGCTACCTGTGCTGTGAAAAATGTTAGTGCTTTTTTGTATTTGGTGGTGAGCTAACATAAATATACGTGCTGTTTTCGCTGTAAAACATTTTAAAAATCGGACATGTTGGCTGGATTCACAAGATGTGTACCTTTCATTTGCTGTATTGGACTTGTTAATGTGTGAAAGTTAAATATTTCTAAAAAATATATTTTGAATTTCGCGCCCTGCACTTGGAGTGGCTGTTGTCATATTGATCCCGACTTAGGGCTTGCAGCCATAAGAAGTTTTTAAGATGTCAACCATTGTTCCTGTACCCAAGAAAGCGAAGGTAACTGAACTACATGACTATCGCCCCATAGCACTCACAGGCTAGTTAAGGATCATATCACCTCCACCTTACCTAACACCCTAGACCCAATGCAATTTGAATACTGCCCCAATAGATCAGTGAATGATGCAATCACCATCCCGATCCCATCTGTTCATTGACTATAGCTCAGACATCAACACCATAGTACCCTCTAAGCTCATCATTAAGCTCGGGCTCTGGGTCTGAACCCTGTCCTGTAACTCGGTCCTGGACTTCCTGACGGGCCGCCCACCAGGTGGTGAATGTAGGCAACAACACCTCCACTACGCTTATACTCAACACACGGGCCCCACAAGGGTGCATGCTCAGCCCCCTCCACTGTTTACCCATAACTGCGTGCCCATGCACGTCTCCAACTCAATCATCAAGTTTGCAGATGACACAACAGTGGTAGGCCGGATTACCAACAAGGACGAGACAGACTACAGGTAGGAGGTGAGGGCCCTGGCTGAGTGGTGGAGCTGATCATGGACTTCAGGAGACAGCAGAGGGAGCTTCAAGTTCCTTGTCGTACACATCACTGACAATCTGAAATCGTCCACTCACACAGAGAGTGTTTTGAACAAGGCGCAACAGCGCCTCTTCAAACTGAGGAGGCTGAAGAAAATCGTCTTGGCCCCTAAGACACTCACAAACTTTTACAGATGCACCGTTGAGAGCATCCTGTTGGGCTATATCACTGCCTGGCACGGCAACTGCACCGTCTGCAACCGCAGGGCTCTCCAGAGGATAGCCCAACGCATCACTGGGTGCACACTGCCTGCCCTTCTAGGACATCTACAGAACCCGGTGTCACAGGAAGGCCAAGAAGATCATCAACGAACTCAGCCACCTGAGCAACTGCCTGTTCACCTCGCTATCATTCAGAAGGCGAGGTCAGTACAGGTGCATCAAAGCTGGTACCGAGAGACTGAAAAACTATGTTTATCTCAAGGCCATCAGACTTAAATACCCGTCACTAGCCGGCCTCCACCCAGTACTCTGCCCTGAACTTAGTCACTGTTACTAGCCTGCTACCACCCGGTTACTCATCCCTGCATCTTAGAGGCTGCTGCCCTATGTACATACACATGCAACAATGGCCACTTTAATAATGGAAGACTGGTCACTGATAATGTTTACATACTGTTTTACCCATTTCACATGTATATACTGTATTCTAGTCTGTATATATACTATTCGATCCACGTATTCTTCAGATATTCTACATATTCTATCCACATACTGTCCATAATGTCTATACATCCCAACACACACACATATATAAACATCCCCATTAGAGTAGAGCATCTTGTTTCTCGTGGTCTGAGAGTCCTTTAGGTGGCTTTTGGCAAACTACAAGCGGCTGTCATGTTCCTTTTACTAAGGAATGGCTTCCGTCTGGCCACTCTACCATAAAGGCCTGAATGGTGGAGAGCTGCAGAGATGGTTGTCCTTCTGGAAAGTTCTGCCATCTCCGCAGAGGAACTCTGTCACAGTGACCATCGGGTTCTTGGTCACCTCCCTGACCAAGGCCCTTCTGCCCCGATTGCTCTGTTTGGCCGGGCGGCCACCTCTAGGAAGAGTCTTGGTGGTTCCAAACTTCTAACCATTTAAGAATGATGTAGGCCATTGTGTTGTTGGGGACCTTCAATGCTGCAGACATGTTTTGGTACCCTTCCCCAGATCTGTCCCTTGACACAATCCTGTCTCGGAGCTCTGAGGATAATTCCTTCGACCTCATGGCTTGGTTTTTGCTCTGACATGCACTCTCAACTGTGGGGCCTTATATAGACAGGTGTGTGCCTTTCCAAATCATGTCCAATCAATTGAATTTACCAAAGGTGAACTCCAATCAATTTGTAGAAACATTTCTATGATGATCAATGCAAACAGGATGCCCCTGAGCTCAATTTCGAGTCTCATAGCAAAGGGTCTGAATACTTTGAATACTGTTTTTTTTAAATATACATTTGCAAAAATTTCTTTAAACCTGTTTGTTCTTTGTCATGATGTGGTATTGTGTGTAGATTGATGAGGGGGGAAAACGATTTAATCAATTATAGAATAAGGCTGTAACGTAACAAAATGTAAGTGTCTGAATACTTTCCGAATGCACTGTATGTACAGTACCAGTCAAAAGTTTGGACACACCTACTTATTCAAGGGTTTTACTTGAACTATGAAATAACACATATGGAATCATGAAGTAACTAAAAAAGGTGCTAAACAAATCATAATATATTTTATATTTGAAATTCTTCAAAGTAGCCACCTTTTGCCTTGATGACAGCTTTGCACACTCTTGGCATTCTCTCAACCAGCTTCATGAGGTAGTCGCTTGGAATACATTTCAATTAACAGGTGTGCCTTTTAAAAAGTTAATTTGTGGAATGTGTTTGAGCCAATCAGTGGTGTTGTGACAAGGTAAGGGTGGTATACAGAAGATAGCCCTATTTGGTAAAATACCAAGTCCATGTCTTCCTTGGGCCAAATAACATGAGCAATGGACATTTGAACGGTGGAAATCTGTCCTTTGGTCTAATGAGTCCAAATTTGAGTTCCAACCACCGTGTCTTTGTGAGACACAGAGTAGGTGAACGGATGATCTCTGCATGTGTGGTTCTCACCGTGAAGCATGAAGGAGGAGGTGTGATGGTGTGGGGGTGCTTTGCTGGTGACACTGTTGTTGATTTACTTAGAATTCAAGGCACACTTAACCAGCATGGCTGCCACAGCATTCTGCAGCGATATGCCATCCCATCTGGTTTGCGGTTTGTCGGACCATAATTTGTTTTTCAACAGGACACTGACCCAACACACCTCCAGCCTGTGTAAGGGCTATTTGACCAACATGGAGCGTGATGGAGTGCTGCATCAGATGACCTGGCCTCCACAATCACCCGACCTCAACCCAATTGAGATGGTTTGAGATGATTTGGACCGCAGAGGGAAGGAAAAGCAGCCAACAAGTGCCCAACATATGTGGGAATTCCTTCAAGGCTGGTTGAGAGAATGCCAAGAGTGTGCAAAGCTGTCATCAAGGAAAGGGGTGGCTACTTTGTATAATCTAAAATCTAAAATATATTTTGATTTGTTTAACGCTTTTTTGGTTACTACATGATTCCCTGTGTGTTATTTCATAGGTGTCATGTCTTCACTACTTTTCTACAATGTAGAAAATAGTAAAAAATAAAAAAATAAAACCTTGAGTAGGTGTGTCCAAACTATTGACTGGTACTGTATATATAATAAATATCCTCAGGACTCCGACATTGCTCGTCCTAATATCTCTAAATTCCATTCTTTTACTTAAAGATTTGTTTGTAATGTTATATTTTGCTGTACTGTTGGAACTTGATGGCGATGCAGTTGCCATACCAGGCCATTTCTGGTCTTCAGTTATGTGCACGCCAAGGAACTTCAAGCTTCTGACCCTCTCCACTGCGGCCCTGTCGATGCCACACAGTCATGGGTGAACAGGGATTACAGGAGGGAGCTGAGCACACACACCTGGGGGGCCCCTCGTTTCAAGGGTCAATGTGGCAGAGGTGTTGTTGCCTATTATCACCACCTGGGGTAGGCCCTTCAGGAACTTTATGACCTAGTTGCACAGGGAGAAGTTCAGAACCAGGGCCCTGAGCTTATGGACAAGCTTGGAGGGCACTATGGTGTTGAAGACGGAACAACATGGTTGTGGATGGAATTGCAGAATCCGCACATGAGACCTGGACTGAGTCTGAGGACAAAGTGAGGGAATTGATCTCTGAGAAATTGAAGATGGATCACTGGAAGATTGAGGTGGAGCGCGTCCACAGGACTGGAAAACCCACCACTGGCCTAGGTGACAGGCCCAGGCCGATAGTGGTCAAGTTCCTGAGGTTCAAGGACAAGGTAGCTGTTCTGGAAAGAGCCAAGAACTTGAGAGGAACGTATATCTTCCTCAAGGAGGACTATCCTGAAGCTGTGCACCAGAAAAGGGAAGAAATTATCCCAGCCATGAAAGCTGCCAGATCGAGTGGGGACATTGCTTACATCCGCTATGAAAGGTTCATTGTCCACTCTCCCTCCCAGAAGCCAGGAAGGGATGAGAGAGCCAAGCCTATGGGTTTGTAGCTGCAACCCCGCAGCGCGCGCACACACACACACACGCACACACACACACACTAATTGACTAATGGACTAATGGAGTGCTGAATGTAGATTTTTTTTATCTTGCTTTGTTTGCTCTTTTCCATATTATGTCTATCTCTAATAAACTACCCAGGAAAGGTCTGAAATAGCCCATATTAATATATGTAGCCTTAGAAATGTAAAATGGAGCCAGAGAAAAAGGTTGACATTCCACGTGTCCCCAATGGCGCCGGAGAAGAAGGCTGAAGTTCTACATGTCCCCAACCGATTGTGTTTTTTTGTTTGTTTATTTGCGTTGTGTGTAACTTTTATTTTTTACTTTTTCTGTACATAATGTTGCCGCTACCGTCTCTTACAACCGAAAATAACTTCTGGACGTCAGGACTGCGATTACTCACTATGGACTGGCAGAATCCTTTTTTCCTTTAACGAGTCTGACGAGCCCAACACGAATGATATACTGCTTTCTCGGGAACAGGCCCAGATTCCCATGATTTGCGTAAAGAGGAGGCAGAGAAAATGAGGCCAGAAGGCCGGCTGCCTTCTGAGAATTCATAGGCGATCGAATAAACCTGCACTTCTTTCCATTCTGCTAGCAAACGTGCAATCTTTGGAGAATAAAATCGATGATCTACGCGGAAGATGAAACTACCAACGGGATACTCAAAACTGTAATATCTTGTGCTTCACGGAGTCGTGGCTGAATGACGACACTATCAACATACAGCTGGCTGGTTATACGCTATTCCGGCAGGATAGACCAGCAGCGTCTGGTAAGACAAGGGGTGGCGGACTATGTATTCTTGTAAATAACAGCTGGTGCACGATATCTAAGGAAGTCTCAAGCTATTGCTCGCCTGAGGTAGAGTATCTCATGATAAGCTGTAGACCACACTATCTACCTAGAGAGTTTTCATCTGTATTTTTCGTAGCTGTGTAAATTTCACCACAGACTGAGGCTTGCACTAAGACAGCATTGAATGAGCTGTATTCCGCCATAAGCAAAAAAGAAAACGCTCACCCAGAGGCAGTGCTCCTAGTAGCCGGGGACTTTAATGCAGGGAAACTTAAATCCGTTTTACTAACAGCACATGCTATTTCTCTGCAAACAAATTAACAGCCTTTCAGTATGCTTATAGAGAAGGGAACTCAACATGTACTGCACTGACACAAATGACTGATGATTGATTGAAAGAAAGAAATTGATAAGAAGAAGGTTGTGGGATCTGTACTGTTAGATTTCAGTGCAGCTTTTGATATTATTGATCATAACCTGTTGTTGAAAGAATGTATGGGTTATGACTTTTCAACCTCTGCAATATCATGAATTCAGAGCTATCTATCTAATATAACTCAAAGGGTTTTCTTTAATGGAAGCTCCTCTAACTTCAAACATGTAAAGTGTGGTGTACCGCAGGGCAACTCTGTAGGCCCTCTACTCGTTTATATTTTTACCAATGACCTGCCACTGGCATGAAACAAAGCATGTGTCTCCATGTATGCTGATGATTCAACCATATACGCATCAGCAACCACAGCTATTGAAGTCAATGAAACCCCTAACAAAGAGTTGCAGTCTGTTTTGGAATGGGTGGCCAGCAATAAACTGGTCTTGAACATATTTAAAACTAATAGCATTGTATTTGGTACAAAGCAAGTTCTAGACCTCACCTGAATCTGGTAATGAATGGTGTGGCTGTTGAACAAGTTGGGGAGACTAAATTACTTGGAGTTACCTTAGATTGTAAACGGTCATGGTCAAAACATACAGATTCAATGGTTGTAAAGATGGGGAGAGGTCTGTACGTAATAAAGAGATGCTCTGCTTTTTTGACACCACATTCCAAAAAGCTAGTCCTGCAGGCTCTAGTTTTGTCTTATCTTGATTATTGTCCAGTTGTGTGGTCGAGTGCTGCAAGGAAAGACCTAGTTAAGCTGCAGCTGGCCCAGAACAGAGATGCACATCTTGCTCTGCATTGTAATTAGAGGGCTGATATAAATACTATGCATGTCAGTCTCTCTTGACTAAGAGTTGAGAGACTGACTGCATTAATTCTTCTTTTTATAAGAAACAATGTGTTGATAAATCCCAAATTGTTTGCGTAGTCAACTTACACACATACACTCACCCCACCAGACATGCTACCAGGGGTCTACTCACAGTCCCCAAATCCAGAACAAATTCAAGAAAGCGTACATTATTGTATAGAGCCATTATTGCATGGAACTATGTTCCATCTCATATTGCTCAAATGAACAGCAAATCTGGTTTAAAAAAACAGATAAAGCAACACCTCACGGCCCAACGCCTCTCCCCTACTTGACCTAGATAGTTTGTGTGTATATATTGGTATTGATATGTAGGCTACGTGTGCCTTTTTTAATAAATGTTTTAATTGATGTAGTTCTGTCCTTAAGCTGTTCTTGTCTATTAATGTTCTGTATTATGTCATGTTTCATGTTTTGTGTGGACCCCAGGAAGAGTAACTGCTGCTTTTGCAACAGCTAATGGGGATCCTAATAAAATAGCAAATACCAATATGCAGAGCTGTAGTCGATGAACAGCCTTCTCATATAGGTATTCCTCTTGTCCAGGTGGGATAGGGCGGTGTACAGTGCAAAAGCGATTGCGTCGTCCTTGGATCTGTTAGGGCGGTATGCAAATTGTAGTGGGTCTAGGGTGTCTGGCAAGGTGGAGGTGATATGGTCCTTGATTAGCCTTTCAAAGCACTTCTTTATGACAGAGGTAAGTGCTACGAGGCGATAGTAATTTAGTTAAATTACCTTAGCTTGCTTGGGTACAGGACCAACGGTGGACATCTTAAAGGAAGTGGGAACAACAGATTGGGATAGGAAGAGGTTAGATGTCCGTCTTGTGTGGGATTTGCGTAGAAAAAGGCAGCCAGAACCAAGCCCACTGAGACAACTACCAGACAGTGCTGCCTTGATGCAATCAATTCTAGTCAGACAAAGAATTACTGCATCAGAATTGCATCATATTGTGTGTGTACCTTATCCTGCACATAAAAATAACCTTTTTCTCCCTGACTCAAAGGAACTAGCCAATAGATTTGTAAATGGCAGTTTGCTTAATAAACAGCAACCAGATTGCAGAGATTCATGATCCAGGCTCAACGCAGATACATAGATAATCAAAGCATGACAATAGGTTTGACATTTCAAATAACCCACAGTGCACTCCCAGCAGTTATTTACAGTGCAAGCACTGCTCATTCATTTTTATCAGGCCCTTAAGGTCCAAGTGACAGACAAAGCTGACAAGCAAAGCAGGAGAATGCACAGTTGTTGTTTTTCCCCTCACAATATAAAAATAGTAATGTCTCTGAGAAAAGTGCAGGATAATAAATTATTGATAGGGGTCCGAGCTCATCGATGATGTAATATGCAAAGGTTACAAGTGCTGTCTCTCCATATGGTAATTCATAACTGGAAAGACATGCAGAATTTCTGGATATCTTCACAAAAAATATATATAAACGCAACAAGTAAAGTGTTGGTCCCATGTTTCATGAACTGTAATAAAAGAACCCCAACATTTTCCATAGGCACAAAAAGCTTATTTCTCTCACATTTTGTGCATACATTTGTTTACATCCCTGTTAGTGAGCATTTCTCCTTTGCCAAGATAATCCATCCACCTGACAGGTGTGGCAGATCAAGAAGCTGATTAAACAGCATGATCATTACACAGGTGCACAATGTGCTGGGGACAATAAAAGTCTACTAAAAGTCTAATAAAAGTCTCGAGGTTTTGCTCGCCTGAGGTAGAGTATCTCATGATAAGCTATAGACCACACTATCTACCTAGAGTTTTCATCTGTATTTTTCGTAGCTGTCTAGATACCACCACAGACCGATGCAGGCACTAAGACTGCACTCAATGAGCTGTATACCGCCATAAGCAAACAGGAAAACGCTCATTCAGAAGCGGTGCTCCTAGTGGCCGGGGACTTTAAAATAAATCTTCTTCAGGCTAGGGTCTATTTTTCTCCACTTCCTGTCTGACTGACGTGCCCAAAGTAAACTGCCTGTTACTCAGGCTCAGAAGCCAGGATATTTTTTTAAATTATTATTTTTATTTCACCTTTATTTACCCAGGTAGGCTAGTTGAGAACAAGTTCTCATTTGCAACTGCGACCTGGCCAAGATAAAGCAAAGTAGTTAGACACATACAACAACACAGAGTTACACATGGAATAAACATACAATCAATAATACAGTACAAAAATCGGAGGTAGGAGGTAGGATAAGAGATGTAAGGCAACTAATAGGCCGTGGTGGCGAAGTAATTACAATATAGCAGTTAAACACTGGAATGGTAGAATGTGCAGAAGATGAATGTGCAAGTAGAAATACTGGGGTGCAAGGAGCAAGATAAATAAATAAATACAGTATGGGGATAAGGTAGATTGGATGGGCTAATTACAGATGAGCTATGTGCAGGTGCAGTGATCTGTGAGCTGCTCTGACAGCTGGTGCTTAAAGCTAGTGAGGGAGGTAAGAGTCTCCAGCTTTAGTGATTTTTGCAGTTCGTTCCAGTCATTGGCAGCAGAGAACTGGAAGGAGAGGTGGCCGAAGGAAGAATTGGCTTTGGGGGTGACCAGTAAGATATACGCATATCTGCATATAATTGGTACCATTGGATAGAAAACACTTCGACATTTTTAGAAATGTTAAAATAATATATGAGACTATATAACACAATTGATATGGTAGGAGAAAATCCAAAGAAAAACCAACCAGCAATTTTTGAGAGCCCATGCTCTTCCAATGGAATGTGTAGGGTCATATCCAAATCCATCTCCCAGATTGCAATTCCTATGGCTTCCACTAGATGTCAACAGTCTTTGTTCAAGGTTTCAGGCTTGTTTCTTCCCAAACAAGGAAGAATTTTGAGTTTTAGTACTGGGAGTCAGAGTTGGAAATCAGAGTTGGAAATCAGTCTGTGTGTGTGCGACAAGGAGGACTGGCGCACCTGATAATTTTGCTTTTCTATTGAACATACTTCTTTCCGTATGAAATATTATAGTTGAATTACATTTTAGGGTACCTGAGGATTTAATAGAAACAAATTTTGACTTGTTTTAACAACGTTTAGTGGTAGCTTTTTGGATTCCTTTCTCTGCATGTTGAACGAGAGGATTACTCAAATCGATGGCGCCAACTAAACTGACTTTTTGGGATATAAAGAAGGATTTTATTTAACAAAACGACCATACATGTTATAGCTGGGACCCTTTGGATTAAAAATCAGAGGGAGATTTTCAAAAAGTAAGTGAATATTTAATCGCTATTTGTGATTTTATGAAGCCTGTGCTGGTTGAAAAATATTTTGATGTGGGGCGCCGTCCTCAAACAATCGCATGGCATGCTTTCGCTGTAAATTCTATTGTAATTCGAACAACGCTGTTAGATGAACAAACCTTTAAGCTTTTAACCGATATAAGACACTTGTATGTACCTAAATGTTTAATATCCATCGTTTTTATGATTATTTATTTGAATTGCTCGCCCTCCAATTTCACGGGACGCCTAGCCCTAAAATGAATGCAGGGAATCTTAAATCAGTTTTACCTAATTTCAATCAGCATGTTAAATGTGCAACCAGAGGGGGAAAAAACTCTATACCACCTTTACTCCACACACAGAGATGCGTACAAAGCTCTCCCTCGCCCTGATCATAAATCTTACCATAATTCTATCCACCTCATTCCTGCTTACTAGCAAAAATTAAAGCAGGAAGCACCAGTGACTTGGTCAATAAAAAAGTGGTCAGATGAAGCAGATGCTAAACTACAGGACTGATTTGCTAGCACAGACTGGAATATGTTCTGGGATTCTTCTGATGGCATTGAGGAGTACAACACATCAGTCACTGGCTTCATCAATAATTGCATCGATGACGTCGTCCCCACAGTGACCGAACGTACATACCCCAACCAAAAGCCATGGATTACAGGGAACATTCGCACTGAGCTAAAGGGTAGAGCTGCCGCTTTCAAGGAGCAGGACTCTAACCCGGAAGCTTATAAGATATCCCGCTATGCCCTCAGACAAACCATCAAACAGGCAAAGTGTCAATACAGGACTTAAATCGAATCGTACTACACCGGCTCTGACGCTCATTGGAAGTGGCAGAGCTTGCAAACTATTACAGACTACAAAGGGAAGCACAGCCAAGAGCTTCCCAGTGACACGAGCCTACCAGACGAGCTAAATAACTTCTGTGCTCACTTCGAGGCAAGCAACACTGAAACATGCATGAGAGCATCAGCTGTGTGATCCCACTCTCCGCAGCCTATGTGAGTAAGACCTTTAAACATTCACAAGACCGCAGGGCCAGACGGATTACCAGGACGTATACTCCGAGTATGCGCTGACCAACTGGCAAGTGTCTTCACTGACATTCTCATCTTCTCCCTGTCTGAGTCTGTAATACCAACATGTAACCAACAGGTAACCTGCCTAAATGACTACCGACCCGTAGCACTCATATCATGGCTCACATCAACACCATTATCCCAGAAACCCGAGACCCACTCCAAATTGCATACTGCACCAACAAATCCACAGATAATGCAATCTCTATTGCACTCCACACTGCCCTTTCACATCTGGACGAAAGGAACACCTATGTGAGAATGGCTATTCATTGACTACAGCTCAGAGTTCAACACTATAGTGACCTCAAAGCTCATCACTAAGGTAAGGACCCTGGGACTAAACACCTCCCTCTGCAACTGGATCCTGACCTTCCTGACGGGCCGCCCCCAGGTGGTAAGGGTAGGTAACAACACATCCGCCACGCTGATCCTCAACAGGGGGCCCTCAGCTGTGCTCAGTCCCCTCTTGTACTCCCTGTTCACTCATTACTGCACAGCCATGCACGACTCCAACATCATCATTAAGTTTGCCGATGACACAACAGTGGTAGGCCTGATCACCGACAACGACGAGACAGCCTATAGGGAGGAGGTCAGAGACCTGACCGTGTGGTGCAAGGACAACAACCTCTCCCTCAACCTGATCAAGACAAAGGAGTTGATTGTGGACGACAGGAAAAGGAGGACCGAGCAAGCCCCATTCTCATCGATGGGGCTGTAGTGGAGCAGGTTGAGAGCTTCAAGTTCCTTGGTGTCCACATCACCAACAAACTAACATGGTCCACGCACACCAAGACAGTTGTGAAGAGGGCACAACAAAACCTATTCCCCCTCAGGAGACGGAAAAGATTTGGCATGGGTCCTCAGATCCCCAAAAGGTTTTACAGCTGCACCATCGAGAGCATCCTGACGGGCTGCATCACTGCCTGGTATGACAACTGCTCGGTCTCTGACCGCAAAGCACTACAGAGGGTAGTGCGAACGGCCCAGTACATCATCGGGGCCAAGCCTCTTGCCATCCAGGACCTCTATACCAGGTGGTGTTAGAGGAAGGCCCTAAAAATTGTCAAAGACTCCAGCCACCCTAGTCATAGACTGTTCTCTCTGCTATCGCATGGCAAGCGGTACCAGAGTGCCAAGTCTAAGACCAAGAGGCTTCTAAACAGCTTCTACCCCCAAGCCAGAAGACTCCTGAACATCTAGTCAAATGGCTACCCAGACTATTGCATTGCCCCCCCCCCACCCCCCACCCTCTATGCTGCTGCTACACTGTTATTATCTATGCATTGTCACTTTATTAACTCTACCTACATGTACATATTACCTCGAAACCGGTGTCCCCATACATTGACTATGTACCGGTACCCCCTGTATATAGTTATTTTACTGCTGCTCTTTAATTATTTGTTACTTTTATCTATTACTTTTTTAGGTATTTTCCTTCCAACTGCATTGTTGGTTAAGGGCTTGGAAGTAACCATTTCACTGTAAGGTCTGCACCTGCATACAATCTGATTTGATTTGATATCTGAAGTTTTGATATCTGAAGTTTTGAGGGAGTGTGCAATTGACATGTTGACTGTAGGAATGTCCACCAAAGCTGTTGCCAGAGAAGTGAATTTCCATTTCTCTACCATAAGCCATCTCCAATGTGGTTTTAGAGAGTTCGTCAGTACATTCATCACAACCGCAGACAACTTAAATCCCGTCCTGTGGGTGAGTGGTTTGCTGATTCCCCATGGTGATGGTGGTGTTATGGTATGTGCAGGCATAAACTATGGACAAAGAACACACTTGCATTTCATCGATGGCTATTTGAATGCACAAAAATACATTGACAAGCTCGTGAGACCCATTGTGAGGCCCATTTTTTTTAAAGGTAACTTTGACCAACAGATGCATATCTGTATTCCCAGCCCTGTGAAATCCATAGATTAGGGCCAAATGAATCTATTTCAATTGACTGATTTCCTCATTTGAACTGTAACTTCGTAAAATCAATGAAATTGTTACATGTTGCGTTTATATTTTTGTTCAGTATACATACCTAATATTCTAAAGTTGGAAAAAGTTTAAAAAAAATAAGAAATACAGATTTCTCCAATGTGATTGCAATTATAGCACATATTTTACACATGGGTGTATCTTAACGTTAGTAGCAAATGACAATGTTGCACATAAGTGACAGGAAGCAGATTGGGAGGAGTGTCCTGGATGACAATTCCAATTCAGCAATAACAACATGAGAACCTTTACATTGCAGAAAAGCTGCTATACGTTGGCCTACATATGTCCTCTTCTGTAAATGCTATCAAATTACTTACTCATCTTACTTCATTTATAGTACATGAATATCTCAGATTTTGCAATTACAATGTACTGTCGAAATACATTTTCATACAATGTCACAAAAATGAATTAAAAAGTGTATAATTTTATTACTAATATTTTAAATTCTTGTTCATTAAGTAAGATTGATTGTCATCCATTTCTCGATTGACTTGTGCTTCCCATGACAAGCCCATGGAGATAACAAAACAGCTGCAAAAAATGTAATTCCCAGCCATAAACCTGATGCGTCAGGAGCACCACAGACCTGAGCGACACAAATGAGATCACACACCTGCCATGTCTCCACCATCCACGCTGGCACTGTGGTGAGTGTTAGCTGAGGTTCACAGGTGTGTCCCTGCTCTCCGCAGTGGAGGTAAGGCTGTGACAGCATGTACCTGGTAATCTTCCTTTCTGGCTTCTCTGCTACAGCTTTGTAATCTCATTACCGATGCATGTCTCATTCATTTCCATCATTGCCGAATGGCCCACCACTCCTGCTGTCACTGCCTGAGACCAGTCTCCTGCCGATGCTAGGAATTCAAGGACCAGCAACCAAAACAGATGAAGGGGGAAATGATAGCCTGTTTAAAGGGGCCTCTATGCTGAATGATCAATGAGCATCTGTCCAAGTGGAATTTTAAAGGTTAGCAGGCGTTCATGAAGATGACATAAATGTAGTTGCCAAATTAGTCAAACAAAACATTTCTGCTTGGGGGCCGACTTTTGAGAAAAAATAAGGCTAAAATGTGATTTAAACACATAACCAAGTCAAAGGAGAAAGACACGGCAGTATGACTACATTTATTTGTACCGCTTTGGATTTGGTCTTGATGCTGTGTTAAATTAATGTTTGTTAAGTGTAAAATAAAGTGAATGACACATTGAACAGATTTCATACACCACCTTATGACTAATGTCTGTAGAGCTGATGTGGACATGTAGTCCATTGTAAAACCCAAGGGACTATGGATTGCAGTATTTTGATGTAAGTTGTGCAGGTCTACAATAATGAGGACGCTAATGATGCTTTAAATGTGTTTATTGCGATGTTAACTGCTTAGTGTTTCCATTCAGTTTTTTTCTTGCATGGAATGATGACCAAATCCACTTTAAGTGGCCCTATTTGTTCTGCTGTGTTGGACACAGAAGTCAATTATGGAACTGTGTTTGTGAGGTAAAGTAAATATATTCTGTATATATGGGAGTCTTTCTATTTCAAGCTAAAAATACTCTTTCTCAGAAAACTTGGTTATTGAATTTCACTGTTTTCTGTAAGGGCCGACGCTGGAGACGAGAAGCAAGTACAGGGAGTGAACATTTAATGCAAAACGGACATCAAACAAAACAAGAACAGCGTCTGGATGGGGGGAACAAAACGACATGATGACAATAATGCTGACACAGGGAACCAACTGAGGAACAGACAGATATAGAGGGGCAATCAACAAGGTGAAGGAGTCCAGGTGAATCCAATGAGCGCTGATGCACGTAATGATGGTGACAGGTGTACGTAATGATGGGCAGCCTGGCGCCCTCGAGTGCCCGAGAGGGAGAGCGGCAGCAGACGTGACAGTTTTCTGTGATGAATACAAAAGATTAAAAGTGAATTATCTCTCACACAATTCCACAATTCTAGCATATTTCATCGTTCCCATACCATGTATGAATTTAAAACCTGGTAGAATAGGCTATTAATGTAAAAGTAACAATGTGATTAGTCACCTTTTATTTTGTCATTGTGCTGATTGTAAATGTAATCAAGCCTCCCCTATTGTACTTCTCTGTGCTGTTATAAGATGAGTTCCTGATGCTTACTCAAGGTTGGCATTAAATGAAACATGTTCAGATTGTCCTTGCCTGAGGCCTTTTCACATAATTTGAAATGCAATGTTCAAATTCCCCTTTGTCAGTTAGTGGTCTTGTTTGTTTGTTCCTCAAAAGGTTGTCCCTTTGATGTTTTCCCTTTGCCATTTGCACTGAGATATTGCTGTGTCAGGTAATGGTTAGCCTTAGCCACATTGATTTTACCATGTGACAAAATTATACCAGAACCCTTTGTCCGTAAACTGTCATACCTTTCTATTCAAAGACAGAACTTGTGGGTCACATACTGGGCAATTTTAGAGGAAAACAGAAAACATCGAGTTGGACCATTCCCCTAGCTTAGGTTTAGGTAAGGGTAAGGGCAAGGTTTGAAAACTAAAAATGCCTAGAGTCCTTCATGATACACTGTTCAGAATTGTGCTACTAACTTGGTGAATGACAGTGGTCAAAACATTAATCTCTGTAGGTTGAAAATAATCATCCTATAAATAAAATGATGTATTTCCCTGTCAAGGTTGTACTTGAGACAGTCAAATCAAAACCTATCAAATGCAGACAAATGCATCGCTGTGGGAAATCATTGCCGGTCACAGGGTTCCTTACGTCCCACCCCTGGAACTAAAGACCAACCAAAACACTACCCATTTACCATTATGAAAGTCTCGGCGAAGAAGTTCTTAAAACTCAAATACATTTCCAGATTAAGTAGTAGCTCCTGTAGATTGATGCCAAAGTGTGACCCTGTTATTCTCACACACCAGATAGGTGCAGTGAAATTAGTTTTTATTTTTCAGGGTCAGCCATAGTAGTACAGCACACCTGGAGCAAGTTAGGGTTGAGTTGTTCAAGGGCACATCAACAGATTTCACCATGTCAACTCAGGAATTCAAACCAGCGACCTTTCGGTTTCTGGCCCAACGCTCTGACTAGTACCTGACGCCCTAGTCTTCGGCTAGCATGTTGGTAAAATTCCACAGACTCTCTCCCTCACTGCTCCTGGGGTGATGTGGTAACACATTGTACCGAAAATCAAACCGAATGACAAAAGCTTTGTGACACCTCATGTAAGTACCTTTTTTCTGACGGAAATCAGCCATTTACAGAGGGACCTTTTATAACGTTTTTGTTGATCGGGGGGTTATTTGTTGTTGATGTTAGTTGATGATAGAAAACTATTATAGAAATAGTTACCTGAATGCTACTTTTCCACTTTGCTGATGACAATAACAGCGATCCAGGCCATGACATGTACTTAATGTGAAATTGCACAAAATGTGCAATTTATGAAGGCTGAGGGAAATTGGCAGCAAGCCTAAATTCATGTGATGGTAAACATATGAAGATAACTGCATAGAAAAATTGTTTATAGTTTCCCTTCTCTCCTCTTTCAGTTGCATGAAAGCATGAAATAACCCGGTCTTTGACTTCGCTTTTCTGCGTAAAAAAACAGCTGTCAAAGGATCCCAGAGAGCTTCGGACATCTTTGGTAAAGCCATGCTTGTGCATCACAAAGAACAGACACTTACTTTTGAGAGAGGGGTGCATTGATATCCATAGAGATGCTAGGGGGAAGCTGCTATAGTTCTTATAAAGTGAAACCTTACAATAGAAAGCATTTGAGATGAGAGGATGGCCTCAAACACAACTCAAAGTCATGGTTACTGGACTGTTCAATACCAAGTAAGGACTTCACCTCAGGAGACCGTTGAATCCCGAATACATCCTTGAGTGCAGTGCTACACTGTTCTCCTCAGTGACAGCCTTCAATGTGCCGAGATAAGAAAATTGAAATATGCCACCCTTGGGAACAATATATATTTTTTAAATAGTAGCTGGCCTTTTTACAAGGCATTGTTTGTTTCGTTCACTTTTTATGTGGCTTTGTTCAATAGTTGTCTCAGTCAAGGTCACGATGCTATCATCGAACTTTGTACACTTGATTCAAGTCTCTTTTTTTACTCTCCCTGTAAACTGCCAATGAAGTTCACTGTAAAGATTCACTAGGCTGTAGCCATGACTACACTAAGAAATTATGAGCTATTCATACAGTAATAGTTTTTTGGTAAACCTGAAACGGCATGATCAAAACTATCTTGTTTTATTACGTTTCATGTACCTAAAATTTACGCATTTCAATAAAACAACATTTCCAAGCTCTGTTTCATTTCCTTGCTCCATATTGATAATAATTTACACTTAAGAGACACACCACTTAATTTAGTATTGCACTGCATATCAAACAGCATACATAAATGAGAGGTTTCTCAATTAAATAATATCTTGTGACTCAGACTGCTGAAACTATTCTGTAAAAGAAGCCTCTAGTTGCTATGTACAGTACAGTATAGAACATTATGAAATGTAGCCTACATATTTAGTTTATCAAAAACAAATCCATTAATTATTGCAGCATGATATTGGGGATATACTTCACAGTACCCCACTGGATCCATACTGTAAGTGTAACCAGCAGGAGAGAAACAAGGCATAGCCAGAAGGCCACCAGCCCATGAAGTTTAATCCTCTCTCATCATACAAAATCATTGTATAGGATACTTGCTACTTAAAGATGCAGTCTGCGATCTTAAGCACTTACAAATGCATAACACATTGTAAAAAAATGTTGTTTTATTGCAGGATTTGACGTATCATATGAAATGGATGGTGTAGTACACAATCGTGCACAATTTTCGAGAAGCATTCAGCTGCAGATTATGTGCGCTGACACCATATGGTCTGCATACCGCAAAGGGCATGCATGTGCATCTCAAATGGTATGTGCTCGCTCAACCTGTAGACGTTTGCCTGTCTAGTGTATCGTGTGAGTCAGTAGCTTTGTTCCAGGGCGTTGGTGTACTAAGCACATACCAGTCGGTGAACTAGCTCTGGTCCAGAGCATTATGTTAACCACTGTTGCATGTGCAGCTAGTTGCATGTGCAACATAGTACACACTAGCTAACTAGTACACACTAGCTAGCACACACTAGCTAGCTAGTACTTAGCTTCTAATTCTAAATGTAATTTCACCACCCGTGCTGTTGTTGGCAGTAACACACTATCCTATCTGGCATCCTGTCCCATCTCATATGTCTCACAGCGTCTGTGGTGTGAGAAGGTATCTGCTGAAGCCAGATCCTATTGCAATTTTCGCGGACCCGTTTTGGCTCGTGAGCACTTTCAAAACTACTGACTGAATTGATAAAAATCTCTGGAGCATCATTTTAAGGGGATTGTAACAAACTTTGTCAAAGGTTTTCATACATTGGGAGTGTCCTAATGTTGAGTTGTCCATTTCCCACTGCATGTATTCCATTTATCCATAACAACCTCTGCAGTCTTGATATCCAGAATAAATTAATTCAGTATGCAAAAGATAGGTTGAAAGGTTTAGTCCTAAACTAGCTGTTCTCTCTCCTTGAATCTATCAAACGAAATGGATCTATCTGGTTGCTAAACCACAGTCCTATATTTGTTTCCTGTTTCAGCCTGTGTGTTTTGACTGTGTTCACGTCACGATCTCGGGTAACACTGCCAAAACCATTTTTTGGAACAATTGCGCTAGAACAATTGTGCTTGGACAGCTTACCGTGAAAGTTTACATGTGAACCAAACCTAGGTCCCTTCTGACAGTATTTGAATTGTAACCAAACATTGTTTATACATTTTTACAAAAAAAAGGTGGAAATGATTGCTGGTAGAAACGAGTATTTTTTTTTGTATTGAGAGTAACACATGGATATGTTCTTTCCAATGCAGATGTAATGTATTGTTATATTTCATTCTGAAGGATTCTAATTAACCTCATTGCACGCAACCTGCAGGCAATGATTATCTGGTGAACACACTCTTCGTTAACATTAATTTTAATAGAGGCTTTATAAAAACAATGTTTTAGTCCTATCTTGAGGCAATGATGCAATTATCTTCACAATGATGTGTTCTTCTTAGTGATAGTTAGTGTGTTATTGTAGTTTGGCTCATTATTATATCCAGTGTGCCATGAACACTCCACATAGTTCTCTTTGCTGTAGCTGACCCCATTCAGGATGATCATTTCTGCTACACTATTGATAATTATAGTAAACTAGACTTTTGAGTTAATTAATTAAGTATTATATTGTTGCCTTTGCATGGCATTATGTAGTAGTGGTACAATGTCAGTTTGTGGCAGACTGAACAGTTGTATCGAAAGTGTATAATCCCTTTGTGACAAATGAGGACCTAGCAGGCTGCAATGAGCTACAGTAAGACGCCTACCTACAGTACACCACCATGTCTTCCTTGCTGTATGCTTCCAACAGTTTCATCAGCTCATGAATAAGATGAATGATGTGGAAGTGAGTAGTACTGTATATACAGTAGGAAGATGTCTGTTTGATGCAGTGGCAGGCAGCGCCAGCTTTGTTGACTATGTTTTGTAATCACTAGGCCCAGAGCCATTTGTCACTGTTTCAATGCAGCAACATCTACAAGCCAACCTGCTCTCCCATTCATCAAGCCTAAAGCTGCGAACCGACTGTTCGCTAAAATTAGAAGAGAACAAGAATGGACTTATTGAGATGTTCCAATAACGTAAAGAGTAGGTATATTTCTTAGTCATTAAATTCCTGCATTAACAATGATCCATATTCCCATTCTTCCATCTGTCCACAGACAAAAAATATAATTTGCTTTCAGATGAAGCAGGGCTATGTATTGTTTATTATTGCCTCAATCAGAATACTCAAATTTAACAAGGATACATGTGCAAATTCCCGAACAAATTTCAAGAAAATAAATGCATGCCACCCGTGTCTAGTTGATCTGAACTTGTGAACAATCAGCAGCACAGTAATAGAGTATTATAGTGGGGCCATGATGCACTTTTGTAAAGAGAAGCGTTCCATTAGTAAACTAGTGAAGCCAATAAAAAGAAATGGAGACAGGTCAGGGAAATGAAAGACTAAGGAGCAAATCTTACGATTGGTTACGATGTCAACATGATATCAGATATATTTTGTTGATGAAACAATGTCTGGTTAGACCAGAAATACCTTTTGTATATATCCCTGTTTCAGTTTTGTTTTTGTTTTCCATCCACGCAGTAAAAAGCAGGTGTCTGGGGTGTCTGGCTCTTAAAACCATACCCAAACAACTCCAATAAGCTGAGTCACGGTCCTATGGACTGTACACCTTTCTGTGGGGTGCAGACATCTACAAACATCACACAATCTAAAATGAATTGTGCCAATCATCCACTAATTAATTATAATGAACAAAAATATAAACGCAACATGCATTAATTTCAGATATTTTACTGAGTTACAGCTCATATAAGGAAATCAGTCAATTTAAATACATTCATTAGGCCCTAAACTATGGATTTCACATGACTGGGAATAAAGATATGCATCTGTTGGTCACAGATTCCTTTTTAAAAAAGGTAGGGGCGTGGATCAGAAAACCAGTCAGTATCTGGTGTGACCACCATTTGCCTCATGGAGCGGGACACATCTCTTTCGCATAGAGTTGATCAGGCTGTTGACACGCAGTCATGCACGTTGATCAAATCAAAATCAAATACAATTTTATTGGTCACATACACATGGTTAGCAGATGTTAGTGCGAGTGTAGCGAAATGCTTGTGCTTCTAGTTCTGACCGTGCAGTAATATCTAACAAGTAATCTAACAATTTCACAACAACTACCTAATACACACAAGTGTAAAGGAATTAATAAGAATATGTACATATGAATATAAGGATGAGCCATGGCCGAACAGCATAGGCAAGATGCAGTAGATGGTATAGAGTACAGTATATACATATGAGATGAGTAATGTAGGGTATGTAAACATTATATAAAGTGTCATTGTTTAAAGTGACGAGTGATAAATCGGATGTAATAAATGCTTAATTAGTGGCTAGAGATTCGAGTCAGTATATTGGCAGCAGCCACTCAATGTTAGTGATGGCTGTTTAACAGCCTTGAGATAGAAGCTGTTTTTCAGTCTCTCGGTCCCAGCTTTGATGCACCTGTTCTGACCTCGCCTTCTGGATGATAGCGGGGTGAACAGGCAGTGGCTCGGTGGTTGTTGTCCTTGATGATCTTTTTGGTCTTCCTGTGACATAGGGTGGTGTAGGTGTCCTGGAAGGCAGGTAGTTTTCCCCCTGGTGATGCATTGTGCAGACCTCACTAACCTCTTGAGAGCCTTGTGGTTGTGGGCGGAGCAGTTGCCTTACCAAGCGGTGATACAGCCCGACAGGATGCTCTCGATTGTGCATCTGTAAAAGTTTGTGAGTGTTTTTGGTGACAAACCAAATTTCTTCAGCCTCCTGAGGTTGAAGAGGCGCTGTTGCGCCTTCTTCACCACGCTGTCTGTGTGGGTGGACCATTTCAGTTTGTCCGTGATGTGTACGCCGAGGAACTTAAAACTTTCCACCTTCTCCACTACTGTCCCGTCGATGTGGATAGGGGGGTGCTCTCTCTGCTGTTTCCTGAAGTCCACGATCATCTCCTTTGTTTTGTTGACGTTGAGTGTGAGGTTATTTTCCTGACACCACACTCCGAAGGCCCTCACCTCCTCCCTGTAGGCCTTCTTGTCATTGTTGGTAATCAAGCCTACCACTGTAGTGTCGTCTGCAAACTTAATGATTGAGTTGGAGGCGTGCATGGCCACGCAGTCATGGGTGAACAGGGAGTACAGGAGAGGGCTGAGAACGCACCCTTGTGGGGCACCAGTGTTGAGGATCAGCGGGGAGGAGATGTTGTTTCCTACCCTCACCACCTGGGGGCGGCCCGTCAGAAAGTCCAGGACCCAGTTGCACAGGGCTGGGTCGAGACCCAGGGTCTCGAGCTTAAGGGTACTATGGTGTTAACCTCTAACACCTCCCAAACCCGGATCCGGGATCCCCCCCATCACAAAAGCTGACTAGCATAGCCTAGCCTAAAGTTACAGGGATATCATAAAATAAAATGTTCATGAAATCACAAGTCCAAGACACCAAATGAAAGATACAGATCTTGTGATTCAAGCCATCATCTCTGATTTTTAAAATGTTTTACAGGGAAGACACAATATGTAAATCTATTAGCTAACCACGTTAGCAAAAGACAACAATTTTCTTACTCCACCATTTTCTTACTGCATCAGTAGCTATCACAAATTCGACCAAATAAAGATATAAATAGCCACTAACCAAGAAACAAACCTCATCAGATGACAGTCCGATAACATATTTATTGTATAGCATAGGTTTTGTTAGAAAAATGTGCATATTTCAGGTATAAATCATAGTTTACAATTGCAGCCCCCATCACAACTATCACTAAAATGACTAGAATAACTACAGAGACCATCGTGTATTAGCTAATTACTCATCATAAAACATTTCTTAAAAATACACAGCGTACAGCAATTGAAAGACACAGATCTTGTGAATCAAGACAATATTTCAGATTTTCTAAGTGTTTTACAGCAAAAAAACACAATATAGCGTTATCTTAGCTTACTACAATAGTCAGTCACACAGTAGCATTGATTCAAGCCAAAAATAGCAATAACGTTATAAACCACCAAACGCTATTAATTTTTTCACTAACCTTCTCAGAATTCTTCAGATGACAGTCCTGTAACATCATATTACACAATGCATATAGTTTGTTCGAAAATGTGCATATTTAGCCGCACAATTCGTGGTTACACAACGTGTTTAGTGGGCAAAAAATCAAGCAATCTGTCCGGCGCCATTTTGGAAAGGCACCTAATCTTATCGAAAACTATTCATAAACTTGACAATAAAAATACAGGTTGGACAGCAATTGAAAGACAAATTAGTTCTTAATGCAATCGCTGAATTACATTTTTAAAATTAACCTTACTGCGCAATACTGGGTACAATACAGGGTGCGATAGCGCAACGCTACACGGAAAATAATGGCGTCTAATCCATTTTTCTTTTTCAACAGAACAACGTTTTATCAGCATAAATAGTACTTACTATTAGCTGAACTCCCATCAGAATCTTGGGAAGGGTGTCCGTTGGCCAAAAGAATCGTTGCTGGGTTGGAGAATGTTTCCTTTGACGTTGCAATTAGCAGTACAGAATGGCATTCGAGAGAGAGACACCCAAGTTTCTACAGCGCCATGGAAATAAATACCTGAAAATCGCAATATACTGACATAGACTGGTATAATTCGGTTCAAAATAACAAGATGATGATGTCTTTAAAGCCTATAGCGAATAAAAACAGAGCCGGATACATCTAGGAGCTAAAACCAGAGGTTCTAAAAAGACATGCCAAGAACCTTTCTGCGTCAGCGCGAAGTCCCAAAAGGCCGGACACGTCGGTTCCAATCAATTTATAAACTTTGGGAACTACCTAGAGACGCCATTTCAACTCTCCCTATTCGCTAACAGCCAGGGGAAGGCGTATGCAGTGCATCTCAACCAATAGAAGACAGGCAAAGTTAAAGACAGGTCTCAAAGCAGATGATAAAATTTGCCATTCTCACACAGACATAGGAAAAGTGCTCTAAGTCGAGTTCTGTTTCACTTACAGACATAATTCCAACGGTTTTAGAAACTAGAGAGTGTTTTCTATCCAATAGTAAGAATAATATGCATATTGTACGAGCAATAATTGAGTACGAGGCCGTTTACATTGGGTACACATTTGTGCTATGTCGAAATGGCACCCCCCTAGTGGCAAGAAGTTAAAGTTTGGAGGGTACTATGGTGTTAAATTGGTGTCGATTAACAGCATTCTTACATAGGTATTCAGGTAGGGGGGAGGTGATATGATCCTTGACTAGTCTCTCAAAGCACTTCATGATGACGGAAGTGAGTGTTACGGGGTGCTAGTCGTTTAGCTCAGTTACCTTAGCTTTCTTGGGGACAGGAACAATGGTGGCCCTCTTGAAGCATGTGGGAACAGCAGACTGGGATAGAGATTGATTGAATACATCCGTAAACACACCAGCCAGCTGGTCTGCGCATGCTCTGAGGACACGGCTAGAGATGCCGCCTGGGCCGGCAGCCTTGCGAGGGTTAACCTGTCTAGGACTGGGGTTCCGCTAGCCAATAAAATTGCAGGGCGCCAAATACAAATCAACAGAAATCTCATAAATCAAATTTCTCAAACATACAAGTATTAGGCACCATTTAAAAAATAAAATTCTCGTTAATCCAGCCACAGTGTCTGATTTCAAAAATGCTTTACAGCGAAAGGTCCACAAACAATAATGTTAGGTCACCACCAAGTCACAGAAAAACCCAGCCATAGAGAGGAGTCACAAAAAGCACAAATAGAGATACAATTAATCACTAACGTTTGATGATCTGCTTCAGATGACACTCATAGGACTTCATGTTACACAATACATGTATGTTTTGTTCGGTAAAGTTCATATTTATATCCAAAAATCTTATTTTACATTGGCGTGTTAGATTCAGTAGTTCCAAAACATGCAGTGATATTGCAGAGAGCCACACGAATTCACAGAAATACTCATAATAAATGTTGATGAAAATACAGCTATTATACATTAAACTTTAGATACACTTCTCCTTTACTTCTCTAGGGTAGGGGGCAGCATTCGGAATTTTGGATGAAATGCATGCCCAATTTAAACTGCCTGCTTCTCGGGCCCAGAAGATATGATATGCATATAACTACTAGATTTGGATAGAAAACACTCAAAAGTTTCCAAAACGGTTAAAATAGTGTCTGTGATTATAACAGAACTGATTTGTCAGGCGAAAACCTGAGAAAATTCCATTCAGGAAGTCGTTTTTTTTGTTTGTTGGTTTTGTAGTTTTCTATTCAATGCCATTACAGTATCCATTGACTTAGGACTCAACTTGCAGTTCCTATGCCTTCCACTAAAGGTCAACAGTCTTTAGAAATTGTTTCAGGCTTGTATACTGAAAAATGAGGGAATAAGAGCATTCGTAATGACTGGACGCTAAAATGTCGCAGAGCTTTTTCATGCACTCGACAGAGAGAGAGCAATTCTTGTTTGCCTTTTAACCTGTTTGGGCTGCAGGGGCAGTATTGAGTAGCCGGATAAAAGGTGCCCATTTCAAACGGCCTCGTACTCAATTCTTGGTCGTACAATATGCATATTATTATTACTATTGGATAGAAAACACTCTCTAGTTTCTAAAACCGTTTGAATTATATCTGTGAGTAAAACAGAACTCATTTTGCAGCAAACTTCCTGACAGGAAGTGGAAAATCTGAAATCGATGCTCTCTTCTAGGGCTGCCTATTAAAGTCCTTGATATTTATTAGTTTAGATGCACTTCATACTTCTTCCACTAGATGTCGACAAGGAGTGAGAGAAGAAATGGAGTGTGTAACTTGATCTGGGCTCGCATAATAGTTCTTGGCATGACGTGTCACCAGTTTCCTGTTTTCTGGAGAGCGCGCGAAGGGACCTGGATTTGCCTTCTGTACAGCTGTCGTTATAGACGACTAATATTTCCGGCTTTGATTTTATTTGATACATGTGACAATATCATCGTAAAGTATGTTTTTTCAATATAGTTTCATTAGATTATTGAAATTTTTTCGGGACGTTAGGCGTGTTGCGTTGTGTGCCTTTGTTCAGGAAGGAGAGCTTAGCGCCACTTTGCTAGCTTTCCGTGCTAATTGACTGGAGAAGAGGACATTCTAAATCCAAACAATGATTGTTCCCGACAAAGGACCCCTTGTACAACATTCTGATGAAAGATCATCAAAAGTAGGACCCATTTTATGATGTTATTTCATATATCTGTCGTACATGTGAACTAGTCTTTTTCGGCCAGGTTTTGGGTACTCTCTCGCCATAACGTAAACTGCAAATCGTAATGAAGTTATTTTTAGAATTCTAACACGGCGATTGCATTAAGAACTAGTGTATCTATCATTTCCTATACAACATGTATTTTTTAGTTATGTTTATGAATAGTAATTTGGTCAGAATATGTGTGTCAGAAAAAGTGTCAGAAAAATATCCGGACGTTGTGGGAAAAAGATGCTACGTTAGCACAACGTTAGCACAATGTATAACCACTGATTTCAGCTCTAAATATGCACATTTTCGAACAAAACATAAGTGTATGTATAACCTGATGTTATAGGACTGTCATCTGATGAAGCTTATCAAGGTTAGTCAAAAATTATATATCTTGCTGGTTTATTCGCTATCGCTAACGTGCCTATTGCTATCGCTAACGTGCCTTGATGAATGAATGCGGTAGTGTGGTAGGCTATTGTAGTAAGCTAATATAATGCTATATTGTGTTTTCGCTGTAAAACACTTAAAAAATCGGAAATATTGGCTGGATTCACAAGATGTTTGTCTTTAATTTGCTGTACACCATCGATTTTTCAGAAATGTTTTATGATGAGTATTTAGGTATTTGACGTTGGTGTCTGTAATTATTCTGGCAGCTTTCGGTGCAATTTCTGATTGTAGCTGCAATGTAAACTATGATTTATACCTGAAATATGCACATTTTTCGAACAAAACATAGATTTATTGAATAACATGTTATAAGACTGTCATCTGATGAAGTTGTTTGTTGGTTAGTTTGGTTGGTTCTTGGTTAGTTAGGTTGGCTTTGTGCATGCTACCTGTGCTGTGAAAAATGTTAGTGCTTTTTTGTATTTGGTGGTGAGCTAACATAAATATACGTGCTGTTTTCGCTGTAAAACATTTTAAAAATCGGACATGTTGGCTGGATTCACAAGATGTGTACCTTTCATTTGCTGTATTGGTCTAACGGTCGTCTTGTGGTGAATGAGCGGACCAAGGCGCAGCGGGTGATGAATACATAATGAATTGAATAAAGAAAAGAATAACGATGACGAAGCACACTTTAGAAATTACAAAATAACAAAACGAACTAAACAGACCTGAACATGAGAACTACATGAAACGAAGAACGCACGAACAGGAAAAACGAATGCACGAACGAGACAGTACTGTGTGGTGCAACAAAACACAGACACAGCGACAATCACCCACAAACAAACAGTGAGAACAGCGTACCTTAATATGGTTCTCAATCAGAGGAAACGTCAAACACCTGCCTCTAATTGAGAACCATATCAGGCAACACATTTAACCCAACATAGAAACACATAACATAGAATGCCCACCCCAACTCACGCCCTGACCAACTAAACACATACAAAAACAAGGAAAACAGGTCAGGAACGTGACAGAACCCCCCCCCCTCAAGGTGCGAACTCCGGGCGCACAACCATAGTCTAGGGGAGGGTCTGGGTGGGCATCTGTCCACGGTGGCGGCTCCGGCTCCAGACGTGGTCCCCACCCCACCATAGTCAATCCCCGCCTCCGTAGCCTCCTCCAAATGGCCACCCTCCAAATTAACCCCACTGGATTAAGGGGCAGCACCGGACTAAGGGGCAACACCGGAATGAGGGGCAACACCGGAATGAGGGGCAGCTCCGGACTGAGGGGCAGCTCCGGACTGAGGGGCAGCTCCGGACTGAGTGGCAGCTCCGGACTGAGGGGCAGCACCGGACTGGCTGGCGGCTCCTGGCTGGCTGGCTCTGGCGGATCCTGGCTGGCTGGCTCTGGCGGATCCTGGCTGGCTGGCTCTGGCGGATCCTGGCTGGCTAACTCTGGCTGCTCATGGCTGGCTGGCGGCTCTGGCTGCTCATGGCTGGCTGGCGGCTCTGGCTGCTCATGGCTGGCTGGCGGCTCTGGCTGCTCATGGCTGGCTGGCGGCTCTGGCTGCTCATGGCTGGCTGGCGGCTCTGGCTGCTCATGGCTGGCTGGCGGCTCTGGCTGCTCATGGCTGGCTGGCTGCTCTGGCTGCTCATGGCTGGCTGACGGCTCTGGCTGCTCATGGCTGGCTGACGGCTCTGGCTGCTCATGGCTGGCTGACGGCTCTGGCTGCTCATGGCTGGCTGACGGCTCTGGCTGCTCATGGCTGGCTGACGGCTCTGGCTGCTCATGGCTGGCTGACGGCTCTGGCTGCTCATGGCTGGCTGGCGGCTCTGGCTGCTCATGGCTGGCTGGCGGCTCTGGCTGCTCATGGCTGGCTGGCGGCTCTGGCTGCTCCTGTCTGGCGGAAGGCTCTGGCTGCTCCTGTCTGGCGGAAGGCTCTGGCTGCTCCTGTCTGGCGGAAGGCTCTGGCTGCTCCTGTCTGGCGGACGGCTCTAGCGGCTCCTGTCTGGCGGACGGCTCTAGCGGCTCCTGTCTGGCGGACGGCTCTAGCGGCTCCTGTCTGGCGGACGGCTCTGAAGGCTCAGGACAGACGGGCGGCTTTGAAGGCTCAGTACAGACGGGCGGCTTTGCAGGCTCAGTACAGACGGGCGGCTTTGAAGGCTCAGGACAGACGGGCAGTTCAGGCGGCGCTTGGCAGACGGACAGCTCAGACGGCGTTGGGCAGACGGGCAGTTCAGACGGCGTTGGGCAGACGGGCAGTTCAGGCGCCGCTGGGCAAACGGCAGACTCTGGCCGGCTGAGGCGCACTGTAGGCCTGGTGCGTGGTGCCGGAACTGGAGGTACCGGGCTAAGGACACGCACCTTCAGGCTAGTGCGGGGAGCAGCAACAGGACGCACAGGACTCTGGAGGCGCACAGGAGGCTTGGTGCGTGGTACCGGAACTGGAGGTACTGGGCTGGAGACACGCACCACAGGGCTAGTGCGTGGAGGAGGAACAGGGCTCTGGAGAAGCACAGGAGGCTTAGTGCGTGGTGCCGGAACTGGAGGTACCGGGCTAAGGACACGCACCTTCAGGCTAGTGCGGGGAGCAGCAACAGGACGCACAGGACTCTGGAGGCGCACAGGTGGCTTGGTGCGTGGTGTAGGCACTGGTGGTAATGGGCTGGAGACACGCACCATAGGGCTAGTGCGTGGAGGAGGAACAGGGCTCTGGAGACGCACAGGAGGCTTGGTGCGTGGTGCCGGTACTGGTGGTAATGGGCTGGAGACACGCACCACAGGGACGCACCACAGGGCTAGTGCGTGGAGGAGGAACAGGGCTCTGGAGACGCACAGGAGGCTTAGTGCGTGGTGCCGGAACTGGTGGTACCGGGCTGAAGACACGCACCATAGGGCTAGTGCGTGGAGGAGGAACAGGGCTCTGGAGACTTACAGGAAGCCTGGTGCGTGGTGTAAGCACTGGTGGTACTGGGCTGGGGCGGGGAGGTGGCGCCGGATATACCGGACCATGCAGGCGTACTGGCTCCCTTGAGCACTGAGCCTGCCCAACCTTACCTAGTTGTATGCTCCCCGTAGCCCGACCAGTGCGGGGAGGTGGAATAACCCACACTGGGCTATGTAGGCGAACCGGGGACACCATGCGTAAGGCTGGTGCCATGTATGCCGGCCCGAGGAGACGCACTGGTGGCCAGATGCGTTGGGCCGGCTTCATGACATCCGGCTCAATACTCAATCTAGCCCTGCCAGTGCGGGGAGGTGGAATAACCCGCACCGGGCTAAGCACACGTACAGGAGACACCGTGCGCTTTACCGCATAACACGGTGTCTGCCCGTACTCTCGCTCTCCACGGTAAGCTCGGGGAGTTGGCGCAGGTCTCCTACCTGACTTCGCCACACTCCCTTGTACCCCCCCCCCCCAAGAAATTTTTGGGCTTGACTCACAGGCTTCCGTGCTAGCCGCGTACCCTCATAACGCCGGTTCCTCTCTCCGGTTGCCTCTGCTCTCCTAACTGCCTCCAGCTGTTCCCATGGGAGGCGATCTCTTCCAGCCAGGATCTCCTCCCATGTGTAGCAACCCTTGCCGTCCAAAACTTCCTCCCATGTCCATTCCTCCTTCTTGCGCTGTTGCTGCTGCCCGTTAACCCGCTGCTTGATCCTTCGTTGGTGGGTGATTCTGTAACGGCTGTCAACGTCGTTCTCCTCCTCAGACGAGGAGGAGCATGGATCGGACCAACGCAGCGAGGTATGTAGACATGATGATTTTAATAATAATAACGAAGACGAAAATACACTTGAACAAACTACAAAACAACAAACGACGTTAAACAGACCTGAACATGAGAACTTACATAACACGAAGAACGCACAAACAGGAACAGACTAAACAAACGAAACAGTCCCGTGTGGTGACGAACACAAACACGGAAGACAATCACCCACAAACAAACAGTGAGAACAGCCTACCTTAATATGGTTCTCAATCAGAGGAAACGTCAAACACCTGCCTCTAATTGAGAACCATATCAGGCAACACATTTAACCCAACATAGAAACACATAACATAGAATGCCCACCCCAACTCACGCCCTGACCAACTCAACACATACAAAAACAATGGAAAACAGGTCAGGAACGTGACAATTGGACTTGTTAACTTTTTATGGCTGCAGGGGCAGTATTGAGTAGCCAGATAAAAGGTGCCCATTTCAAACGGCCTCGTACTCAATTCTTGCTCGTACAATATGCATATTATTATTACTATTGGATAGAAAACACTCTCTAGTTTCTAAAACCGTTTGAATTATATCTGTGAGTCAAACAGAACTCATTTGGCACACACTTCCTGACCAGGAAGTGGAAAGTCTGAAATCGAGGCTCTGTTCTTCTTCCTGCCTATACATGGGCATGATACGTAAGAGTCTACGTGCACTTCATAGACCTTCCCCTGGATGTCAAGAGGCTGTGAGAGAAGAAATGTTGTGTTTATCTTGGTCTGAATTGGAATACAAGCTCTTTGTATGACGTGTCCCTCATTTCTGGTACTCTTGGGAGCGCGAGGTGGACAGTGGGATTGCCTTCTGTTTAGCTGCCGTTATGGACGACTACTATCTCCGGCTCTGATTTTATTTGATACATGTGACCATATCATCGTAAAGTATGTTTTTTCAATATAGTTTAATCAGATTATTTAAATTTTTTCGGGAGTTTTGCCGTGTTCCGTTCTCTGACTTTGTTGACGATGGAGAGATCCGTGCCACTTGGCTAGTGCGCGTGCTAAATGAAGAGGGAAAGTTGCCGTTCTAAATACAAACAACGACTGTTCTGGACAAAGGACACCTTGTCCAACATTCTGATGGAAGATCAGCAAAAGTAAGAAACATTTTATGATGCTATTTCATATATCTGTCGTAGATGTGAACTAGTCGTCGGCGCCCAAGTGTTTCTGGCTATTGTGCTAAGCTAATATAACGCTACATTTTGTTTTCGCTGTAAAACACTTAATAAATCGGAAATATTGGCTGGAATCACAAGATGCCTGTCTTTCATTTGCTGTACACTATGTATTTTTCAGAAATGTTTTATGATGAGTAATTAGGTATTTGACGTTGGTGTCTGTAAGTTTTATGGCTGCTTTCGGTGCAATTTCTGATTGTAGCTGAAATGTAAACTATGATTTATACCTGAAATATGCAAATTTTTCGAACAAAACATATGCTATACAATAAATATGTTATCAGACTGTCATCTGATGAAGTTGTTTCTTGGTTAGTGGCTATTTATATCTTTATTTGGTCGAATTTGTGATAGCTACTGATGGAGTAAAAAACTGGTGGAGTAAAAAAAGTGGTGTCTTTTGCTAACGTGGTTAGCTAATAGATTTACATATTGTGTCTTCCCTGTAAAACATTTTAAAAATCGGACATGTTGGCTGGATTCACAAGATGTGTACCTTTCATATGCTGTATTGGACTTGTTAATGTGTGAAAGTTAAATATTTAAAAAATATATATTTTGAATTTCGCGCCCTGCACTTGAGCTGGCTGTTGTCATAAGTGTACCGACGTCGGGCTTGCAGCCATAAGAAGTTAATGTGTGAAAGTTAAATATTTCTAAAAAATATATCTTGAATTTCGCGCCCTGCATTTGAAGTGGCTGTTGTCATATTGATCCCGACTTAGGGCTTGCAGCCATAAGAAGTTAAATTGACGACGTTATTGTCCGGTTGAAATATTATCGATTATTTAGGCTAAAAACAACCTGAGGATTGAATATTAACATCGTTTGACATGTTTCTATGAACTTTACGGATACAATTTGGATTTTTTGTCTTCCTGTTTTGTCTGCGTTTGAGCCTGTGGATTACTGAACAAAACGCGCGAACAAAACTGAGGTTTTTGTATATAAAGAGACTTTATCGAACAAAATAAACATTTATTGAGTAAATGAATGTCTGCTGAGTGCAACCATATGAATATCATCAAAGGTAAGGGATTCATTTTATCTCTATTTCTGACTCTGACTCTGTTCTACTTGGCTGGTTACTGTTTGTAATGAATTGTCTAGTGGGCTATGTTCTCAAATAATCGTAAGGTATGCTTTCGCCGTAAAGCATTTTTTAAATCTGATACCGTGGTTGGATTCACAAGACGTTCATCTTTAAACCTATGTAAAATATGTTTTGTTTTCTGAATTTTTATAATGAGTATTTCTGTATTTGAATTTGGCGCCCAGCAGTTTCACTGGCTGTTGAAGAGATGGGACGCTAACATACCCAAGAGAGGTTAACTTCTTGTTAATAGGGGGGCGCTGTTTTCACTTTGGAAAAAATCGTGCCCAAATTAAACTGCCTCGTACTCTATTCTAGATCGTACAATATGCATATTATTATTACTATTGGATAGAAAACACTCTCAAGTTTCTAAAACTGTTTGAATTATATCTGTGAGTAAAACAGAACTCATTTTGCAGCAAACTTCCATACAGGAAGTGAAAAATCTGAAAACGATGCTCTGTTCCAGGGCCTGCCTATTCAATTGCCTAATATTTATCGATATGCATGCACTTCACACGCCTTCCACTAGATGTCAACAGGCAGTGGAAGGTGGAATGGGGTGTCTAGCTTGATCTGAGGCCGAACAAGAGCTTTTGGAGTGACAGGTCTGGAAATTTCTTTGTCTTCTCTGGCGCGTGAAGTACGTCGACATTGGCTTCTGAAAAGCGTTCGATATACACGGCGGATATCTCCGGCTCTGATTTTATTTGATACATGTGATAATAACATCATAAAGTAGTTTTTTTCAACCGAGTTGTATCAGTTTATTCAACGTTTATTGGGACTTTTGGAATTTTCCGTTCTTTGCGTCAAGAGAAGATGGGCATGTTCGCGCCACATGGCTAGCTAAGGTTGCTAATTCGACAGGAGAAAAGGACATTCTAAAACCAAACAACGATTTATTCTGGACCTAGGACTCCTTGTACAAGATTCTGATGGAAGCTCAACAAAAGTAAGAACAATTTATGATGTTATTTCGTATTTCTGTGGAAAATGTTGATTCCTATTCTCTGCCGTTTTGGCGGGCGCTGTCTCGCAATAACGCAAGCTGTTTGTTATGGTAAAGTTATTTTTAAAAATCGAACACGGCGGTTGCATTAATTAAGAACCAGTGTATCTTTCATTTGCCATACAACAAGTATTTTTATGTAAAGTTTATGATGAGTTCTTTGCTAAGATTAGGTGAGTGTCCAAAATAGCTCCGGACATTCTGGTGAATCGATGCTACATATTCACAATGTATAACCACGGTTTGCAGCTCTAAATATGCACATTTTTGAACAAAACATAAGTGTATTGTATAACCTGATGTTATAAGACTGTCATCTGATGAAGTTGGTCAAGGTTAGTGATTAATTTTATATCTTTTGCTGGTTTTTGGGAATGCTATCTATGCGATGAATAAATGCGGTTGTGTGTTTGGCTATTGTGGTAAGCTAATATAATGCTATATTGTGTTTTCGCTGTAAAACACTTAAAAAATCGGAAATATTGGCTGGATTCACAAGATGTTTATCTTTCAATTGCTGTACACCATGTATTTATCATAAATGTTTTATGATGAGTATTTATGTATTTCACGTTGCTCTCTGTAATTATTCTGGCTGCTTTGGTGATATTTTTGATGGTAGCTGCAATGTAAAACTATGATTTATACCTCAAATATGCACATTTTCGAACAAAACATAAATGTATTGTATAACATGTTATAAGACTGTCATCTGATGAAGTTGTTTCTTGGTTAGTGACTAATTATATCTATATTTGGTCGGTTTTGTGATAGCTACCTATGCGGTAAAAAAATGGTGAAAATATGCGGTTGAGTCACCCCCACCCTTCTTCTTACCAGAGAGATGTTTGTTTCTGTCAGAGCGATGTGTGATGAAACCAGGTGGCTGTACCGACTGATAACGTGATCCAGAGCATCTCAAACATGCTCAATGGGTGACATTTCTGGTGAGTATGCAGGCCATGGAAGAAGTGGGACATTTGTAGCTTTAGGAATTTGTACCATCCCTTGCGACATGGGGTTGTGCATTATTATGCTGAAACATTAGGGGATGGCGGTGGATGAATGGCTTAACAATGGGTCTCAGGATCTCATCACGGTATGTCTGTGCATTCAAATTGCCATTGATAAAATGCAATTGTGGTCGTTGTCTGTAGCTTATGCCTGCCTCTACCATAAACCCACCAATACCATGGGGCACTCTGTTCACAACGTCGACATTAGCAAACTGCTCGCGCACAGACAACGCCATACACATGGTCTGCGGTTGTGAGGCCGGTTGGAAGTACTGCCAAATTCTCTAAAAATCACGTTGGAGGCGGCTTATGGTAGAGAAATTAACATTAAATGATCTGGCAACAGCTCTGGTGGACGTTCCTGCAGTCAGCATGTCAATTGCACGTTCCCTCAAAACTTGAGACATCTGTGGCATTGTGTTGTGTGACCAAACTGCACATTTTAGATTGGCCTTTTATTGTCCCCAATGATCATGCTGTTTAATCAGCTTCTTGATATGCCACACCTGTCAGGTGGATGGATTATCTTGGCAAATGAGAAATGCTCACTAACAGGGATGTAAACAAATTTGTGCTCAGATTTTGAGAGAAATAAGCTTTTTGTGGGTATGGAAACTTTACGGAATCTTTTATTTCAGCTTATGAAACATAGGACCAACACTTTACATGTTGCATTTATGTTTTTGTTCAGTGAAACTAATGTAATTTCTTACACCTGTAACTATCTTACAGAAAGGAAGAAGGCAGGAAACACCTGGAATGTACTCATTGGGCACACACTGGTTGAATCAATGTTGCTTCCACGTGGAATAGACTATGAATCGAAGTCTGTGCCCAGTGGATTGTCCAGAAAATCACCCATAACAGAGTTAGCTGGAGATGCACTGTTGAGTCCATTTCCTCAACTAGGAGCTGAAAGGAATACGTCAAGGCATTCAAGTAGGCCTAAATGTAGAACATAATTATTGTCTTAATAGCATTGAGCTTAATTAATTGAAGAGCTGTTTTTAGGATGCCAAAAAGACTCAATGCCAAATGGCTTTTTTATGTTTTGCGTTCATTGCCAGGATAGTGACCTGTCACTTCTGTTTAAACGTCACACTAATCACAGATTCAGGAAGTGAAACACAGCACTGATCCAGTGTTAATCAATCAATCAATCACTTAACTAGACAACCCCTCAAAATATAACCAAGCAAGCTGTCTTACATGAACCATTATCCACCATAAGTGACTGCAACAAATTCTATAATATAATGAGATTAGATCATCTGTTCATAGGTGTCCACAGACATGGAAGCCCTTAGTTCATAAGTAGTTGTTGTTTGTGCATTGACTCTATACTGAACAAAACTATAAACGCAACATTTAAAATGTTTCATGAGCTGAAATAAAAGATCACGGAAATGTTCCATCCGCACAAAAAGCTTATTTCTCTCAAATTCTGTGCCCAATGTTTATGAGCATTTCTCCTTTGCAAAGATAATCCCTCCACCTGACAGGTGTGGCATATCAAGAAGCTGATTAAACAGCATGATCACTACACAGGTGCACCTTGTGCTGGGGATGACAAAAGGCCAATCTATAATGTGCAGTTTGGTCACACAACACAATGCCAGAGATGTCTCAAGTGTCAAGAGCATGCAATTGGCATGCTGACTTCAGGAATGTCCAAGAGCTGTTGCCAGATAATTGAATGTTCATTTCTCTACCATAAGCTGACACAAACGTCGTTTTAGAGAATTTGGCCATACGTCCAACTGGTCTCACAACCGCAGACTATGTGTAACCACGCCAGCGCAAATCAAATCAAATCTTATTTGTCACATGCGCCAAATAAAACAAGTGTAGACCTTACCGTGAAATGCTTACTTACAAGCTCTTAACCAACAATGCAGTTCAAGAAATAGAGTTAAGAAAATATTTACTAAATAAACTAAAGTGATTTAAAAAAAAAAAAAAAAAACATTTCAAAAAGTAACACAATAAAATTACAGAACAATAACGAGGCTATATACAGGGGGTACCGGTACCTAGTCAATGTGCAGGGGGTAGAGGTTAGTCGAGGTAATTTGTAAAGTAACTATGCATAGATAATAAACAGTGAGAAGCAGCAGTGTAAAAACAAATGTAAATAGACTGGGTGGCCATTTGATTAATAGTTCAGCAGTCTTATGGCTTGGGGGTAGAAGCTGTTAAGGAGCCTTTTGGTCCTAGACTGAAGTACTGCTTGACATGCGGTAGCAGAGAGAACAGTCTATGACTTGGGTGACTGGAGTCTTTGACAATTTTTTTGACCTTCCTCTGACACCGCCTAGTATGTAGGTCCTGGATGTCAGGAAGCTTGGCCCCAGTGATATATTGGGCAGTACGCACTACCCTCTGTAGCTCCTTACGGTCAGATGTAGAGCAGTTGCCATAACAGGCTGTGATGCAACCGGTCAGTATGCTCTCGATGGTGCAGCTGTAGAACTTTTTCAGGATCTGAGGACCCATGCCAAGTCTTTTCAGTCTCCTGAGGGGGAAAAGGTGTTGTCGTGCCCACTTCACAGCTGTCTTGGTGTGTTTGGACCATGATAGTTCGTTGGTGATGTGGAACTCGAAACTCTCTACCCGCTCCACTTCAGCCACGTCGATGTTAATGGGGGCCTGTTCGGCCCTACTTTTCCTATAGTCCATGATCATCACCTTTGTCTTGCTCGCATTGAGGGAGAGGTTGTTGTCCTGGCACCACACTACCAGTTCTCTGATCTCCTGCCTATAGGCTGTCTCATCGTTGTCGTTGATCAGGCCTACCACTGTTGTGTTTTCAGCAAACTTAATGATGGTGTTGGAGTTGTGCTTGGCCACGCTGTCGTGGGTGAATGGGGTGTACAGGAGGGGACTAAGCACACACCCTTGAGGAGCCCCAGTGTTGAGGATGAGCGTGGCAGATATGTTGTTGCTTACCCTTACCACCTGGGGTCGGCCAGTCAGGAAGTCCAGGAGCCAGTTGCAGAGGGAGCAGTTTGCTGATGTCAACATTGTAAACAGAGTGCCCCATGGTGACGGTGGCGTTATGCTATGGGCAGGCATAAGCTACGGACAACGAACACAATTGCATTTTATCGATGGCAATTTTAATGCACAGAAATACCCTGACGAGATCCTGAGGCCCATTTTTTTAAGGTACCTGTGACCAACAGATGCATATCTGTATTCCCAGTCATGTCAAATCCATAGATTAGGGCCTAATTAAGTTATTTAATTTGACTGTAACTCAGTAAAATCTTTGAAATTGTTGCATGTTGCGTTTATGTTTTTGTTCATTCTAATTTTGCATAGTGGTCCTCTACTTAAATCAGTTATTACTGTGACCCTTGCTCAACGGTTGGATCAGGAAGGTAAATATTGTGTCAGAGACGGTACCATATTGAGCTGGTTACTGTCAGTCACTGGAGAGTTATTAAATGATTTATTTTTCTTTGGGTATTGGATAATGCAGTGAAAACTATAGGAAAACATATTTTAAACAAAGTTAATTCATGTTCTGTGTGCATGTTTCCCAGAATTACCTGTTCAGAGGTGGCCTATAAATAATGAAATATAACTTTAATTTTGCTTTTTTTCTTGAACGTATGCACTCATTAAATATCATGTTGTGGTCTATTCCAAATTGTCTGAAGCCACTAAATGAAGTTGTAGGTAGTGCAAAGTGTTGTTATAACTAATAGCCAACAAGTCTCTAAAATGTATTAAAGTATGAAAATAAAATCTAATTAAATCAGGGACTGAGGTAAAGCAGTGAGATGCAATACTTCATCTCTGGGGTAGAATAACTTTCGCAGCAGGATCCAAGTCAATTATCTATAAAAAATGATAATCCGGTCTGAGATCAGATAAGCATCAGCAGCCAGCTAGTTTCATCTCCTCTCATGAAGAGAAGATCAATGTCAATGAGGGGGTGACTGTGGTACAATTTTCCCACAGGTCGGTGTATTCCAGTCTGGTTCTGCTTGTAGTTGAATGTACAGATAAATGCCAAAATAAAGGAAACATTAGAGTATGTAATGTTCTGACATTTTCCTGGCATGGTTTAGGACCACTCAACACCTTAGAGGGCAAGGTAAACGCCAACAAATACACAGCCATGCTGAGTGAACACCTTCAACCTAGTGTGAATATTTTCTGTCCTGATGGGAGTGGTCACTTCCAGGATGACAATGCCACCATCCACAGTGGTCTGAGAATCGTTTGATGAGCATGAAAACAATGTTAACCATATGCCATGGATGTCTCAGTCACCAGATCTCAACCCAATTGAACACTTTTGGGAGATTCTGGAGCGGCACCTGAGACAGCGTTTTCCACCACAATCAACAAAACAACATGGATGAATGGGGTCACATCCCTCCAATAGAGTTACAGACACTTGTAGAATGTATGTCAAGGCGCATTGAAGCTGTTCTGGCAACTCGTGGTGGCCCTATTAAGACACTTTATGTTGGTGATTCCATTATTTTGGCAGTTACCTGTACCTTGCCAGTGTAGAGCTGATCTCTGCATAATCCTACAGTTTAACTTACAGTTATGAATATAACTACTGTTCCCTGAAAGAGGGAACGAGTTATAACATATTATGGGGGAGTCAACGAACAATCCTATTCACCTGAAGCAACCTGAAATCACGCCCAACGGACCACTGGATGCTGAGCCGACTTGGTGAAGACCCGCCTTCCTGGCTATAATACTGGGGCTCGCATCAATTTACTCAATTCAGTACCTCTCTTCAACAAGCCAGATGGCATGGGGCCAAAATATGTTGTACGTTGTTCCCTCCTTCAGGGAACAGTAGTTATATTCATAACTGTACGTTCCCTTTCAGTTGGTCACTCGGTATAACATGCTATGGGGACATACAATCACGCCCCAAACCGGCTCAGAGGGTACCAAACTAGGAGGCCCACCGCAGCCCAAGCACACACAGCTTCCACCGGCACCAAAAGGGGTTACAGAAGCCACCCTTTCTCCTAATACTAACAATAGAAGCCTGAACTGTCAGAGCCTCATGAGGCCTGAACTGTCAGAGCCCCATATAGGGAACCAGAACTTGCTGCAACTTGACTATGTGCACTGACTACACGGTTCCAAGAACAATACTTACCTTGCGAGCATGAAATATCAGAACTCATACAAGGAACCGCAAGTCCAAAACAACAGAACACCTGTCGTGACTTGGTAAAGCGCACACGTGCGCTGCATGGCATTGACCAGAGTCAAACTCACAGGAAACCTGCAGTAACCTGGAAACAGAATAATAGTGTGCTGCCATGGCAGACCAAGGCTTAAACCCACAGGGAACTGTGGTAACCCTGATAAGGATGGCTTTCAATTCAGTAGTGATAAATTCTTGAACTTCTATGATGAAAAGATCATGATCATTAGAAAGCAAATTACGGACTCCACTTTAAATGTGCGTATTTCTCCAAAGCTCAGTTGTCCTGAGTCTGCACAACACTGCCAGGACCTAGGATCAAGGGAGACACTCAAGTTTTTTAATACTATATCTCTTGACACATTGATGAATATAATCATGGCCTCTAAACCTTCAAGCTGCATACTGGACCCTATTCCAACTAAACTACTGAAAGAGCTGCTTCCTGTGCTTGGCCCTCCTATGTTGAACATAATAAATGGCTCTCTATCCACCAGATGTGTACCAAACTCACAAAAAATTGCAGCAATAAAGCCTCTCTTGAAAAAGCCAAACTTTGACCCAGAAAATATAAAATACTATCGGCCTATATCAAAATTCCCATTCCTCTCAACAATGTTAGAAAAAGCACAGCAACTCACTGCCTTCCTGAAGACAGACAATGTATACGAAACGCTACAGTCTGGTTTTAGACCCCATCATAGCACTGAGACTGCACTTGTGAAGGTGGTAAATTACCGTTTAATGAGGTCAGACCGAGGCTCTGCATCTGTCCTCATGCTCCTAGACCTTAGTGCTGCTTTTGAAACCATCGATCACCACATTCTTTTGGAGAGATTGGAAACCCAAATTGGTCAACACGGACAAGTTCTGGCCTGTTTTAGATATTATCTGTTGGAAAGATATCAGTTCGTCTCTGTAGATGGTCAACTACAAATCAACTGTAGATGTTGGTGTTCCTCAAGGCTCCGTTTTAGGACCACTATTGTTTTCACTATATATTTTACCTCTTGGTGATGTCATTCGGAAACATAATGTTAACATTCACTTCTATGCGGACTACACACAGCTGTACATTTCGATGAAACATGGTGAAGCCCCAAAATTGCCCTCCCTGGAAGCCTGTGTTTCAGACATAAGGAAGTGGATGGTGGCAAATGTTCTACTTTTAAACTTGAACAAAACAGAGATGCTAGTTCTAGGTCCCAAGAAACAAAGAGATCTTCTGTTGAATCTGACAATTAATTTTGATGGTTGTACAGTCGTCTCAAATAAAACTGTGAAGGACCTCGGCGTTACTCTGGACCCTGATCTCTCTTTTGACGAACATATCAAGACTGTTTAATCTAGGTTAGACTACTGCAGTGCTCTACTTTCTGGCTACCCAGATAAAACACTAAATTAACTTCAGTTAGGGCTAAACACAGCTGCTAGAATCTTGACTAGAACCTGGCCCAGGAGTGTGAAGGTGAACATAAGGCACTGGAGCAACGAACCACCCTTGCTGTCTCTGCCTGGCCAGTTCCCCTCTCTCCACTGGGATTCTCTGCCTCAAACCCTTTTACAGGGGCTGAGTCACTGGCTTACTGGTGCTCTTCCATGCCGTCCCTAGGAGGGGTGCGTCATTTGAGTGGGTTGAGTCACTGACGTGATCTTCCTGTCCGGGTTGGTCCCACCCCTTGGGTTCGTGCCGTGTGGGAGATCTTTGTGGGCTATACTCGGCCTTGTCTCAGGATAGTAAGTTGGTGGTTGAAGATATCCCTCTAGTGGTGTGGGGTATCCTGGCCATGTCCGGGGGTATCGTCGGACGGGCCACAGTGTCTCCCGACCCCTCCTGTCTCAGCCTCCAGTATTTATGCTGCAATAGTTTGTGTCGGGGGGCTAGGGTCAGTCTGTTATATCTGGAGTATTTATCCTGTCTTATCCAGTGTCCTATGTGAATTTAAGTATGCTCTCTCTAATTCTCTCTCTCTCTCACTTTCTTTCTTTCTTTCTCTCTGAGGACCTCAGCCCTAGGACCATGCCTCAGGACTACCTGGCCTGATGACTCCTTGCTGTCCCCAGTCCACCTGGTCGTGCTGCTGCTCCAGTTTCAATTGTTCTGCCTGCGGCTATGGAACCCTGACCCGTTCACCGGACGTGCTACCTTGTCCCAGACCTGCTGTTTAACTCTCTAGAGACAGCAGGAGTGGTAGAGATACTCTGAATGATCGGCTATGAAAAGCCAACTGACATTTACTCCTGAGGTGCTGACCTGTTGCACCGTCTACAACCACCATGATTATTATTATTTGACCCGGTCATCTATGAACATTTGAACATCTTGGCCATGTTCTGCTATAATCTCCACCCGGCACAGCCAGAAGAGGACTGGCCACCCCTCATAGCCTGGTTCCTCTCTAGGTTTCTTCCTAGGTTCTGGCCTTTCTAGGGAGTTATTCCTAGCCACCGTACTTCTACACCTGCATTGCTTGCTGTTTGGGGTTTTAGGCTGGGTTTCTGTACAGCACTTTGTGACATCAGCTGATGTAAGAAGGGATTTATAAATATATTTGATTGATTTGATTGATGAATGCGCACTCTGCGCATTGCCGCAGATCAAGGCAGCCCAAGGCTCAAAACCCAGGAAAATTGTGGAATCCCGGACAAAATGTGCCGCCTAATCAAAAAACCATGACAGGCTCAAACCAACAGGGAAAACTGTGGTAACACGGATAAATGCACAATCTGCGCACTGCCAAACACCCACTTCCGGACCCAGACATAAGATCACTATGAGCCACACTGGGAGCAGTTACATCAAAGTGATAAAACCTCACAAAGATATGTGGGGAACCCCAACTCGCTGCAGCACAGAAGAAGTCGCCACACCCCTAATGGAGTGAGCATGCACACCGGTCGGCAACTCTTGTCCTTTGCTGTCATATACAAGGGAGATAGCCTCTACAATCAAATGAGAAATACGCTGTTTAGAAGCATATTTGCAAACAGACAAAAAGATATGCATATACATGTGCAAAGCGCACACTGGACACAGGCCATGCAACCTCCATTGTTCACTGGAAGCAAGCGGAGGAGGTGAGAAAGGCAACAGCTAGAAAGCCAGGGACTTGTAAGACATAGGCACAACCTTGGGAGCAAAAGCTGCATTAGGACTTAACATCACTTTGGAGTCGCCAGGCATGAACTCCAAACCGGAAGGGTGTACTGATAGTGGGTAGAGCCGTCAATCTCTATATGACTAACCGAGATGGCTGCAATATAAACCTTCAATGTGGAAAAAGAAAGGCCCTGATCAAAAAGGTCTTGCAAGAACTTCAAAATGTCCACCAAAGAGCTCTGAAAAAGAAAAAGCGACAGTCCTTTAACCCTCAAACGCACGCCACTTATATGTATGCAACCCTCCCATAGAGGGCGCACAAGCTGACTGTACATTCGTAATCACGTTCAAGGGTAAACCCCTAGCCTTCAAATTCCAACCTTTCAACCTTTCAAACCCACAGATCTGCAGTCGTTGGTGCCAAAATCTCCTGTGAGTCTGGGACAATAGATCACAATGACACAAAATGCCCCACGGGCCCTGCACAACAGGCGGATGATCTATGGGAACCCGGGTTGTCTGGTCCAACGGAGAGCCACCGTTGGGTCCGCCGTTGGACCTGGCGGACCCTCTCTACGATGGCCTGAATCAAGTCAACCGGAGGAACACAGAGCAGGGTTCGAGGCCAATGATACGCCAAAGCAACCGATCCCAATTGAGCACCCAGATTCCTTATTGAGAAGAACAGAAGACAATGCAAGTTTTCTCGCAATGCTTAAGATCTATGATGGCCCTTTCGAACCGGTCCTATATCTGAGCAAACCCAGAGGGATGCAGTCTCCATTCAGTAGAGATAAGACTCCCCCTGGAAAGTATATTGGCTCCCACGTTAAGAGATCCAGGAAGATACGTTGCCCTGAGCGACACTGCTCCATACGAGCAAATAACATGCCAGGTTTAGCAGAGAGAGAGAGACGGCTATCGCCCAAAGCTGAAACAGACGCATCAACAGAAGTCCCAGAGGCACCACAGCTATGATAGAGGCCATCAGACCGCAAGAACAAGCAAAAAGTGCCCAAGCTGAAACTGTACTAGACAGAGCAGGAATGCGACATTCCTCTGTTAGGACAAAAACGCATGATTCAGAACCGAGTCCAAAACGAGACCCAGAAACTGAATGCGCTGAGCCGGAGTTTAACAACTTGTCTTGTGATTCGCTATGAACCCCAGAGACTGAATATGGGAAACCAGCATCGCAGAGTGGAGCTCCACCTGTGCTCTCGACTCCGCTACGACCAGCCAATCAGAGCACACTGCTAGTCTCCCAAACATTGTCTCCTAAAGGGGCCATAGCACTGGAAGAGGACTGGAATAAGTCTTTTTTTGTCATGCTTATTTTCATATCCACCACAATCTACACACAATACCCCATAATGACAAAGCAAAAACAGTAAAAAAAAACTGAAATATTACACTTACATAATTATTCAGACTCTTTACTCAGTACTTTGTTGAAGCACCTTTGGCAGCGATTACAGCTTTGAGTCTTCTTGGGTATGACGCTACAAGCTTGGCACACCTGTATTTGTGGAGATTCTCCCATTCTTCTCTGCAGATCCTCTCAAGCTCTGTCAGGTTGGATGGGGAGTGTCTCTACACAGCTATTTTCAGGTCTCTCCAGAGATGTTCGATCGGGTTCAAGTCCGGACTCTCGCTGGGCCACTGAAGGACATTCAGTGACTTGTCCCGAAGCCACTCTTGTGTTGTCTTGGCTGTGTGCTTAGGGTTGTTGTCCTGTTGGAAGGTGAACCTTCGCCCCAGTCTGAGGTCCTGAGCGCTCTGGAGCAGGTTTTCATCAAGGATCTCTCTCTCCATTAATCTTTGCCTCGATCCTGACTAGTCTCCCAGTTCCTGCCGCTGAAAAACATCCCCACAGCATGATGCTGAAACCACCATTCTTTACCATAGGGATGGTGCCAGGGTTCCTCCAGACGTGACGCTTGGCATTCAGGCTAAAGAGTTCAATCTTGGTTTCATCAGACCAGAAAATCTTGTTTCTCATGGCCTAAGAGTCTTTAGGTGCCCTTTGGCAAACTCCAAGTGGGCTGTCATGTTCCTTTTACTGAGGAGTGGCTTCCGTCTGGCCACTCTACCATAAAGGTCTGATTGGTGGAGTGCGGCAGAGATGGTTGTCTTGTCTTTCCCATCTCCACAGAGGAACTCTAGAGCTATGTCAGAGTGACCATCAGGTTCTTGGTCACCTCCCTGACCAAGGCCCTTCTCCCCTGATCGCTCAATTTGGCCGGTCAGCCAGCTCTAGGAAGAGTCTTCGTGGTTCCAAACTTCTTCCTTTTTAGAATGACGGACGCCACTGTGTTCTTGGGGACCTTCAAGAGTGCAGACATTTTTTGGTACCCTTCCCCAGATCTGTGCCTCGGCCCAATCCTGTCTCGGAGCTCTACGGACAATTCCTTCCACCTCATGGCTTGGTTTTTGCTCTGACAAGCACTGTCAGCTGTGGGACCTTATGTAGACAGGTGTTACGGTCGTCGTAATCCTCCTCCTCGGACGAGGAGGAGAGGCGAGAAGGATCAGACCAATATGCGGAGTGGTTTGTGTCCATGATTATTTTAATGAACAAATCACTGAACACTTACACATACAAAACAACAAACGTGACAAAACCGAAACGAACCGACAAACAGTCCCGTGTGGCACAAAGACAGACACGAGATACAAACACCCACAAAACACACGTGAAACCCACTAAGTATGATTCTCAATCAGGGACAACGATTGACAGCTGTCTCTGATTGAGAATCATACCCGGCCGAACACAAACATCCCAACATAGAAAATCAAACATAGACAAACCCACCCAACTCACGCCCTGACCAACTAAATAAATACAAGAAAAAGGAAAACAGGTCAGGAACGTGACATAACCCCCCCCCCCTTAAGGTGCGAACTCCGTGCGCACCAGCTTAAAGTCTAGGGGAGGGTCTGGGTGGGCGTCTGTCCACGGTGGCGGCTCTGGCGCTGGTCGTGGTCCCCACCCCACCATAGTCAAACCCCGCTTCCTTGGCCTCCTCCCAATGACCACCCTCCATGTCAATCCCACTCTACCAAAGGGCAGCACCGGACTGAGGGGCAGCACCGGACTGAGGGGCAGCACCGGACTGAGGGGCGAATCCTGGCTGGCTGGCTCTGGCGGATCCTGGCTGGCTGGCTCTGGCGGATCCTGGCTGGCTGGCTCTGGCGGATCCTGGCTGGCTGGCTCTGGCGGATCCTGGCTGGCTGGCTCTGGCGGATCCTGGCTGGCTGGCTCTGGCGGATCCTGGCTGGCTGGCTCTGGCAGCTCCTGACTGGCTGGCTCTGGCAGCTCCTGACTGGCTGGCTCTGGCAGCTCCTGACTGGCTGGCTCTGGCAGCTCCTGGCTGGACGGCTCTGGCAGCTCCTGGCTGGACGGCTCTGGCTGGTGCTGGCTGGACGGCTCTGGCTGGTCCTGGCTGGACGGCTCTGGCTGGTCTTGGCTGGACGGCTCTGGCTGGTCCTGGCTGGACGGCTCTGGCTGGTCCTGGCTGGACGGCTCTGGCTGGTCCTGGCTGGACGGCTCTGGCTGGTCCTGGCTGGACGGCTCTGGTTGGTCCTGGCTGGACGGCTCTGGCTGGTCCTGGCTGGACGGCTCTGGCTGGTCCTGGCTGGACGGCTCTGAAGGCTCAGTACAGACGGACAGCGCTGGGCAGGCAGACAGTTCAGACAGCGCTGGGAAGGCAGGCAGTTCAAACAGCACTGGGCAGGCAGGCAGCTCAAACAGCGCTGGGCAGACGGGCAGTTCAGGCGCCGCTGGGCAGACGGCAGACTCTGGCCGGCTGAGACGCACTGTAGACCTGGTGCGTGGTGTAGGCACTGGCTGGGCTGGAGAGGAGGAAGGCTCTGACAGCGCTGGACAGGTGGGAGCAGCTGGAGAGAGAACCCGGAGAGACAGCCTGGTGCGGGGGGCTGCCACCGGTGGACTGGTACGTGGAGGTGGCACCGGGTATACCGGACCGTGAAGGAGGACATGCGCTCTTGAGCACCGAGCCTCCCCAACCCTACCAGGTTGAATGGTCCCCGTAGCCCTGCCAGTGCGGCGAGGTGGAATAGCCCGCACTGGGCTATGCTGGCGAACCGGGGACACCATCTGTAAGGCTGGTGCCATGTATGCCGGCCCGAGGAGACGTACTGGAGGCCAGATATGTTGGGCCGGCTTCATGGCACCCGGCTCGATGCCCAACCTAGCCCTACCAGTGTGGCGAGGTGGAATAGCCCGCACTGGGCTAAGCACGCGTACTGGGGACACCGTGCGCTTTACCGCATAACACGGTGTCTGACCAGTACGATGCCCTCTCACTCCACGGTAAGCACGGGGAGTTGGCTCAGGTATCCTACCCGGCTTTGCCACACTCCTCGTATGCCCCCCCCAAGAAATTTTTGGGTCTGACTCTCGGGCTCCCAACTGCGTCGCCGCGCTGCCTCCTCATACCAGCGCCTCTCTGCCTTCGCTGCTTCCAGCTCCGCCTTGGGACGGCGATATTCCCCTGGCTGAGCCCAGGTTCCTTTGCCGTCCAGGATCTCCTCCCAAGTCCAGGAGTCCTGGGTTTTTTCCCACTGCTGTCGCCTCCCTTCTCCACTCCGCTTGGTCCTTTGGTGGTGGGTGTTTCTGTTACGGTCGTCGTAATCCTCCTCCTCAGACGAGGAGGAGAGGCGAGAAGGATCAGACCAATATGCGGAGTGGTTTGTGTCCATGATTATTTTAATGAACAAATCACTGAACACTTACACATACAAAACAACAAACGTGACAAAACCGAAACGAACCGACAAACAGTCCCGTGTGGCACGAAGACAGACACGAGATACCCACCCAACTCACGCCCTGACCAACTAAATAAATACAAGAAAAAGGAAAACAGGTCAGGAACGTGACAACAGGTGTATGTCTTTCCAAATCATGTCCAATCAATTGAATTTATCACAGGTGGACTCCAATCAAGTTGTAGAAACATCTCAAGGATAATCAATTGAAACAGGATGCACCTGAGCTCAATTTCAAGTATCATATCAAAGTGTCTGAATACCTTTCTAAATAAGGTATTATCTGCTTTAATTTTTAACACATTTGCTAAAATTTCTAAAATCCTGTTTTTGATTATTCATTATGGGGTTCATTCATTATAAAAAAAATACATAATAAAAAGATAACATTTGTGGGTAAAATTACACAGAACAATAAATATGTCAAATAGATTCTTACACGTGTGTAGATTGCTGAGGATAAAAAAAAAATCTATTTTAGAATAAGGCTGTAACGTAACAAAATGTGGAAAGGTCAGTGGGTCTGAATTCTTTCCGAAGCACTCTATGCACCTGTATCGAAGCACTCTATGCACCTGTATCGAAGCACTCTATACACTCTGTATCGAAGTACTCTATGCACCTGTATCGAAGCACGCTATGCACTCTGTATCGAAGCACTCTATGCACCTGTATCAAAGCACTCTATGCACTCTGTATCGAAGCACTCTATGCACTCTGTATCGAAGCACTCTATGCACTCTGTATCGAAGCATTCTATGCACCTGTATCGAAGCACTCTATGCACCTGTATCGAAGCACTCTATGCACTCTGTATCGAAGCACTCTATGCACTCTGTATCGAAGCATTCTATGCACCTGTATCGAAGCACTCTATGCACTCTGTATCGAAGCACTCTATGCACTCTGTATCGAAGCACTCTATGCACTCTGTATCGAAGCATTCTATGCACCTGTATCGAAGCACTCTATGCACTCTGTATCGAAGCACTCTATGCACTCTGTATCGAAGCACTCTATGCACTCTGTATCGAAGCATTCTATGCACCTGTATCGAAGCACTCTATGCACTCTGTATCGAAGCACTCTATGCACTCTGTATCGAAGCACTCTATGCACTCTGTATCGAAGCACTCTATGCACCTGTATCGAAGAACTCTATGCACCTGTATCGAAGAACTCTATGCACTCTGTATCGAAGCACTCTATGCACTCTGTATCGAAGCACTCTATGCACTCTGTATCGAAGCACTCTATGCACTCTGTATCGAAGCACTCTATGCACTATGCACTCTGTATCGAAGCACTAGCTATGAAATACTGTAATTAATGAATGCAACACAGCTTTTGGAGACACCCCCATCTCAAAAACAAATGGTTATGACCACTTAGAACTTTAGGAAATTAAGCTTCTCCTCTCGACTGTGCCGCACAGCTTGCAAAATGATTGCTGTCCTCTATGAGAAATTACCAACTTTACCCTCTTTATATAAAAAATTTAAACTGCCATTATTATTAAAAGACAGACAACCTAGCTCAGAAGGTTACATAGTTATACAATTATCTCAAAAGGCTCCACTTGATACAAGAGTGGATTGATTGTCTCTGCTTTAACCAAGAAGTTTGATATTGCAAGCCAGCCACCTATAGCCAGAAAGTTAGCAAACCAAATGCGTAGCTGGAGCCCTGAGCTGGAGAAAATTTATTTGGCACATTTTAGATACAATAGTTATCTTATAGTTATAAGATATTTAGCTGGCAAACATTTTGTAGTGAATTTCGAGTGTAACTTGATCACCTCTCTTGTGTTGCTCAACAGTGATTGTCACATCACAAAACTTCTGTTTGCTCCATGCGCTCTTTGTTAACAAACATACCATGTGACTGCCTCATGATAAAAAAAATCTGGGGGAGGGGGGACGGTATTGAAAATCATAACATTGGTATTTCAAAATACCCCGGTATACGGTATATACTGCCAATGCCTATTGTCCATAATTGTTGATTACACGATAATCCAATTATTGTGCCAGGCAATTTTTCCCCCACAGTTTACTCACCTTCTTTTACCCCTGAAGGTCAAAGCAATTGAGCGCAGAATTGCCTTGATTGTAGTGCTCTGAAGCTGATCCTCTTAACTGTGAGGGCTTTTGAAATTGGTATGGTAGGACTTTGGCTTACAGCTTATCCTGGAGTAACTGGTGTGAAAAATGTGTTCAGAATGTGTGAGAGCCTCTGCTCCTCCGGCGTTGTCTACAGCCCCTGGTGGGGAGCCCTGTGCAGGTGGCTGGCTAAACAGCCCAGCACACAGCAGATAACGGCCTCCTCACCTGATTGGATGACAGAGAACCACTCCTCTTGCGGTCTCCTCACCAGCTGTGAGCCAGAAGCTAGAAGCCAGAAGCCAGGGTGAGGTGGAGGCTCTGTCCACTCAAGTCATTAAGTCATTATATAGGTCTTCTGAAAAGCCAAGGGCAGAGCTATGTCTCCTCACACAAGATATAGCAGTAAACATCTTAGTTTAGGCTCCTTGCAGATAAAATTCTTATGAACTGTGTAATACAATTGAGACATACTGTACACGACTTGTTGGTAAAAGTGAAAGTCTCATTCAATCAATGAGTTTATTTTTTTTTCAGAAATGTATAATGTGTTTTCGTTTGTTTCTCTTTATATTACATTGACATTTGTCAACATCATCATACTTGGAAGCATTTGTAAGACCAGTCAATGCTTTTCAACATTTTGAATATTTGATCAGCATCGCTAAAATCTCGAAAAAATATCACTTTGAGACAGACACAATTGATTTTTTGTTCAATAAACCAGGGACCATTTTTGCTCAATTAGCTATATTTATCTCAACAATAGTATTTCAACTTTACTTGGCCAGCTCCCTTTGTTGTATCTTGAAGTTGTAATACATGTTTCATTGAAGCTTGACTTCTCATTCCATTCCATTTCTGTTGTAAATCAAAAAGAATCAATCAAAATCCTGGACAGGTTAAATATTTGGCCATATATTATCACCAATGTAATTAAATATTTTGGATTCATGGTTGGTAACATTTGTCACACACATTCATTGGTGTTGCATTATACTGTGCAGTTGAAATGTTGTGGCAATATTCAGCACAAAAAACACAAACATTGTTTTGCTCATAAAGTTAGGCGGACATGGTGTAGATTTTTACTTGAATGTCGAGAATATTTCTGCATTTAAAAACCAGTGGGAATTTACCCATCTGTAAGGCACTCTGGCACAAGTAATCATATTTCTAAGGACCCAGGGCAGGGATTTACAGAGCACCATTTGGGCAATAACGAGAAGCTGTTTAATGCCCTCATCAGCATATCAATAAATAATACAGTAGCACCTTAAAATCCATTTCTTTGATTCCATTTATGATTTGGCCAGTTGTTAGATTCCCCCTTTCCTGCATATACTTTCCAGTATGTTCATGTACAGTAGTATCTGTCATTCGTATTCCTGATTGGGACTTTTGTAAATTAGTAATTCTTCCAGGTGATATTCTCCATAAGCCTTTCATAGCGACAGAAAGGCATGAGTTGTAAATGGGTTTGGAATGTATTTTCCCGATTGCATTGTGTTTTAATAACAAAGAGAGTAAAATATGCAAATACACTTCGAAGCATGCATCCAGTTGCACATTTGTGATAAGGGGAGGTCTGTGTAGAATGGTAATATTTCTGTTTATTTATTTCACATTTATTTTCATGAAACCCATGGATTATACAAGCTAAGGCAACCTGCTCTCTAGTAGAGAAGGCCATACTGTAGCACTGCCTAGAGGGCAGACACTGTGATGCCCATGAGACCACACACACAAACACAAACACACACACACACTGACAGACAGACAGAAACTGAGGCACGTACAGTAGAGGATATGTGGAGACTTGGCCCGAGAAGAACGGAGATTCCGGGTCGAGCATTGAGTCGCCCCAGTCTGAACTGCAGAAACCTCTGCTACAGTGCTCTGACCTGACAGTGTTGGGCCATTTCCAGAGCAGGCCCAGAGCCATCTCAGATGTGTCATATACCCCCATCTGTCTGCCCCCCAAGGGGACCTGCTTACCTTTGCCCTGCCATGTGTTCCTCCATAGCCTAAATTCCCAAGTCCGTGCTACCAGAGTCACAGTACAGCATCTGTCTGTGCCAGATACGTCAGTCTGGGGTTGGCCTTTTCACGCCTTCTCCGGAAATACTGGGAAGATGTCCTAGTCCAAGCACTTAAAGCTTTGAGGAAAATACTCTTGACGTTACAACTTCAAATAACTGTTCCACTGATAAAGCCACTAGTTCTACAACAGTTTGCTTTGCTCCAGGGGTGGACTGCGATCAGAAATCGGCACTGGCATTTCTAACACACCGGACCATTTAATTCCTTGAGGCCCCCACACCGGACAATTGTTTTACTTGACCCCTCCACACTGGCCTATTTTGTTTCCTTGAAACCCCCAGTATTAGACAGATAATTATCATTTTGCATAAAACCCCCAAGTTAGACAGGCCCACTGTGGTAAAAATGGACCAGCCCACCTGGCATTTGCCTGAAATGCCAGATGGCCAATCCGCCCCTGAATTTCACACCATCAAGAGCCAGTACCAGACATGTGAGATGTCTCTGTAATCATCATTAACCTCAGCATCACTGCATCATAAATGCTTCTGTAAAGTCTGTCGGTAAGAGTACATGCATCTGGTCTGTAGATAATTGGTCAGAAATGCAGATACCTCAAATCAAATCAAATCAAATTGTATTTGTCAAATAGGCTGAATACAACAGGTGTAGACCTAACATTGAAATGCTTACTTACAAGCACTTAACCAACAATGCAGTTCAAGAAATAGAGAAAATCAAATATTTACTAAATAAACTAAAGTTTAAAAAATCTAATCAATGAAAAAGTAACACAAGAAATGAACATAACAATGATGAGGCTATATACAGGGGGTACCAGTACCGAGTCAATGTGCGGGGGTACAGGTTAGTCGAGGTAATTTGTAAAGTGACTATGCATAGATAATAAACAGTGAGTAGCAGCAGTGTCAGGTCTCTGACCTACTCCCCAAACCGCCACAAAAAAAGCCAGACTACGGTTTGCAACTGCACATGGGGACAAAGATCGTACATTTTGGAGAAATGTCCTCTGTTCTGATGAAACAAAAATAGAACTGTTTGGCCATAATGACCATTGTTATGTTTGGAGGAAAAAGAAGGAGGGTTTGCAAGTCGAAGAACAACATCCCAACCGTGAAGCACGGGGGTGGCAGCATCATGTTGTGGGGGTGCTTTGCTGCAGGATGGACTGGTGCACTTCACAAAATAGATGGCATCATGAGGCAGGAAAAGTATGTGGATATATTGAAGCAACATCTCAAGACATCAGTCAGGAAGTTAAAGCTTGGTCGCAATTGGGTCTTCCAAATGGACAATGACCCCAAGCATACTTCCAAAATGGCTTAAGGACAACAAAAGTCAAGGTATTGGAGTGGCCATCACAAAGCTCTGACCTCAATCCTATAGAACATTTGTGGTTAGAACTGAAAAAGCGTGTGCGAGCAAGGAGGCCTACAAACCTGACTCAGTTACACCAGCTCTGTCGGGTGAATTTTGGCCCATTCCTCCTAACTTATTGTGGGAAGCTTGTGGAAGGCTACCTGACATGTCTGACCCAAGTTAAACAATTTAAAGGCAATGCTACCAAATACTAATTGAGTGTATGTAAACTTCTGACCCACTGGGAATGTGATGAAATAAAAAAAAGCTGAAATAAATCATTCTCTCTACTATTATTCTGACATTTCACATTCTAAAAATGAAGTGGTGATCCTAACTGACTTAAGACAGGGAATTTTTACTAGGATTAAATGTTAAATGTCAGGAATTGTGAAAAACTGAGTTTAAATGTGTCACGGCCGTTAAAAGAACTGGACCAAGGTGCAGCGTAGTGAGCGTACATTTTCTTCATTTAATTGAAAAGACGCCGAACAAAACAATAAACACTACAAAAACTAACAGTGAAGATACAGGCTATGTGCCCTAAACAAAAGTCAAATTCCCACAAACACAGGTGGAAAAAAGAGCTACCTAAGTATGGTTCCCAATTAGAGACAACGATAGACAGCTGTCCCTGATTGAGAACCATACCCGGCCAAAACATAGAAATAGAAAATCATAGAAACACAAAACATAGAATGCCCACCCCAACTCACGCCCTGACCAAACCAAAATAGAGACATAAAAAGGATCTCTAAGGTCAGGGCGTGACAAAATGTATTTGGCTAAGGTGTATAAGGTGTAAGGTGTACATTTTGTGTAGATCAATGACAGAATTTTTTGTCATTGGTCTACACAAAATATTCCATTATGTCAAACTGAAAAGAACATTTAAATATATGTATATATATTTATAAACTATAAACTCGGCAAAAAAAGAAACGTCCCAGAACACTAAAGAGGCCTTTCTACTGACTCTGAAAAACACCAAAAGAAAGATGCCCAGGGTCCCTGCTCATCTGCGTGAACGTGCCTTAGGCATGCTGCAAGGAGGGTTGAGGACTGCAGATATGGCCACGGCAATAAATTGCAATGTCCGTTCTGTGAGACACCTAAGACAGTGCTACAGGGAGACAGGATGGAGAGCTGATCACCCTCGCAGTGGCAGACCATGTGTAACAACACCTGCACAGGATCGGTACATCTGAAAATCACACCTGCGGGACAGGTACAGGATGGCAACAACAACTGCTCGAGTTACACCAGGAACGCACAATCTCTCCATCAGTGCTCAGACTGTCCACAATAGGCTGAGAGAGGCTGGACTGAGGGCTTGTAGGCCTGTTGTAAGAAAGGTCCTCACCAGACATCACCAGCAACAACGTCGCCTAAGGGCACAAACCCACCGCCGCTCGACCAGACAGGACTGGCAAAAAGTGCTCTTCACTGAAAAGTTGCGGTTTTGTCTCACCATGGGTGATGGTCGGATTTGCGTTTATCGTCGAAGGAATGAGCGTTACACCGAGGCCTGTAGTTTGGAGCGGGATCGATTTGGAGGTGGAGGGTCCGTCATTGTCTGGGGCGGTGTGTCACAGCATCATCGGACTGAGCTTGTTGTCATTGCTGGCAATCTCAACGCTGTGCGTTACAGGGAAGATATCCTCCTCCCTCATGTGGTACCCTTCCTGCAGTCTCGTCCTGACATAACCCTCCAGCATGACAATGCCACCAGCCATACTGCTCGTTCTGTGCGTGATTTCCTGCAAGACAGGAATGTCAGTATTCTGCCATGGCCAGCAAAGAGCCCGGATCTCAATCCCATTGAGCACGTCTGGGACCTGTTAGATCGGAGGGTGAGGGTTAGGGCCATTCCCCACAGAAATGTCCGGGAACTTGCAGGTGCCTTGGTGGAAGAGTGGGGTAACATCTCACAGCAAGAACTGGCAAATCTGGTGCAGTCCATGAGGAGGAGGTGCACTGCAGTAGTTAATGCAGCTGGTGGCCACACCAGATACTGACTGTTACTTTTGATTTTGACCCCCCCTTTGTTCAGGGACACATTATTCAATTTCTGTTAGTCACATGTCTGTGGCACTTGTTCAGTTTATGTCTCAGTTGTTGAATCTTGTTATGTTCATACAAATATTTACACATGTTAAGTTTGCTGAAATTTTTTGATTTTGATTAGATTGTTGACAAAAAAATACATTGAAATTAAATCAATTTTAATCCCACTTTGTAACACAATAAAATGTGAAGAAATCCAAGGGGGTGTCGACTTCTTTAGACACTGTAAATCCAGCCATAGGCCAAAAAGGTTGATTTATGATATTGCAGTACATACTGTAAGTGTGATGACAGTATACATCAATAATATACTATTTAGCAGGCGGTTTTATCCAATGCAACTTATAGTAGTAGTATGTCCATACATTTTCATTTGGCGGGAAACAAACCCACAACCCTGACATTGCAAGCACCATTCTTTACCAACTAAGCCACATAGGGTCATATATAATCATATATTTCTACATATCATTCAGAAGAGCAGAGTAACAGAAGACCAGGCCAAATGCATTTTAGATCGACTGTGGCAAGCTCTAACCGCCTCCTGTTCATAATGCGTTTCCTGAAATGTCCAGCAGTGCCTGCAGCAGGATTTATGCAAAAAATAGGCCAGGGAATAAAAGTTTTGCTCTATATTTTGTGTTGTTGTTGCTGCTCACAGGGAAAATGTTGTTGATGAATGAAGGACTCATACAAAGTGAGTTGCTAACAGCTCCATGAGACCTGGGGACCAATTCCTTTGCAGCATGAGTGCGATATGTTGAGATCATTCCCTTAGATGCCCCAGCTACATCAGAGCTTTGAGTGAGTCACAGGCCTGCCTAGGAATTACCATTTTTGGTAATGAATCACCTCTTTAGAGCTCACAGCACTTGTAATGCAGGATTTCCTTACTTTATATGAATATGGGCTGTAACTAACTCTTGCTAAGACAGAGTGAGAGAGAGGTCATTTAACTTGCAGAAAATACTGACATGATAGGCTGCATCACATCTGGCCGTGATTGGGAGTCCCATAGGGTGGCGCACAATTGGCCCAGCGCCGTCCTGGTTTGGCCGAGGTAGGCCGTCATTGTAAATAAGAATTTGTTCTTAATTCTTCTCAATAGGGGGTGCTATTTGCACTTTGTAATAATTTCGTTCCCAAATTAAACTGCCTCGTACTCAATTCTTGCTCGTACAATATGCATATTATTATTACTATTGGATAGAAAACACTCTCTAGTTTCTAAAACCATTGAATTATATCTGTGAGTGAAACAGAACTCGAGTTAGAGCATTTTTCCTATGAGGATGTGAGAATGCAAAAATCTTCTTGCTGTTCTGAGATCTGTTTATAAATCTGCCTGTCTTCTATTGGTTGAGATGCACTGCATACGTCTTCCCCTGGGTGTCAGCGAATAGTGAGAGTTGAAATGGGGTTGCTAGGCAGAACTGAGAGCTTATAAAAGACCTCGGAACAAAGTGTCCGGCCTTTTTTCACTTCGCTCTGACGCATGGAGGACATCTGGCTGTGGCTCTAGAACGCTCCGGTTATAGGCCTTTAGATATATCCGGTCATGTTTTTATTCGTTATAGGTGTTAAAGACATCATAAGGTAGTTAATTTAAACCGACTTATAGCAGTTTATATCAGTTTATTGTGATTTTCTGGAATTCTTTGTCACGCACTTTCACGAGTTGGACACCTCTCCTGCACATAGCTAGCGTTAGCTGCTATTTCTACAGGAGAAGAGGACATCTTTCAACCAAAAGACGATTGTTCTGGAGAAAGGACACCTTGCCCAAGATTCTGATGGAAGCTCGTCAAATAGTAAGAAGTCTTTATGCTGTTAATTCGTATTTATGTTGACAAATGTTAAACAATAATTCCGCCATGAATTTCGGTGCGGTCTCGCTTTAGCGCACGCTGTATTGCGCAGTAACGTTAATTTTAAAAATCTAACACAGCGGTTGCATTAAGAACTAATGTATCTTTCATTTGCGGTCCAACCTGTATTTTTTAGTCAAGTTTATGAATAGTTTTCGATTAGATTAGGTGCCTCTCCAAGATGGCGCCGGACAGATTGCTTGAAGTTTTGGCCACTACTCACATTGTATAACCACGATTTGTGCCGCTACATATGCACATTTACGAACAAACCCTATATGCATTGTGTAATATGATGTTACAGGACTGTCATCTGAAGAAGTTTATGAAGGTTAGTCAAATTATATATCTTTTGCTTGCTTGTTACGATCGCTAACCTTTGCTGCTGGTAAATGGTGTTGTGTTTCTGGCTATTGTGGTAAGCTAATATAATGCTATATTGTGTTTTCGCTGTAAAACACTTAAAAAATCTGAAATATTGGCTGGATTCACAAGATGGGTCACGTTCCTGACCTATTGTTCCTTTTTTCTTTTATTTAGTTAGTTGGTCTGGGCGTGAGTTGGGGTGGGTTGTCTATGTGTGTTTTTCTATGTCGGGTTGTTTTGTGTTCGGCCGGGTATGATTCTCAATCAGAGGCAGCTGTAAATCGTTGTCCCTGATTGAGAATCATACTTAGGCAGCCGGGGTTCACGTGTGTGGTTGTGGGTGGTTGTATCTCGTGTCTGCATTCGTGCCACACGGGACTGTTTGTCGGTTGTTTCATGGTGTTCTTTTGTTTCGTGTTCAGTTTCGATTTAATAAATAATCATGGACACAACCCACTCCGCATATTGGTCTGATCCTTCTCGCCTCTCCTCCTCGTCCGAAGAGGAGGATTACGACGACCGTTACAAGATGTTTGTCTTTCATTTGCTGTACGCTGTGTATTTTTCAGAAATGTTTTATGATGAGTATTTAGGTAATTCACGTTGCTCTCTGTAGTTATTCTAGTCGCTTTGGTGAGAGTTGTGATGGTGGCTGCCATGGTAAACTATGATTTATACCTGAAATATGCACATTTTTCTAACAAAACATATGCTATACAATAAATATGTTATCAGACTGTCATCTGATGAAGTTGTTTCTTGGTTAGTGGCTATTTATATCTTTATTTGGTCGAATTTGTGATAGCTACTGATGCAGTAAAAAAATGGTGGAGTAAAAAAAGTGGTGTCTTTTGCTAACGTGGTTAGCTAATAGATTTACATATTGTGTCTTCCCTGTAAAACATTTTAAAAATCAGAAATGATGGCTGGATTCACAAGATGTGTATCTTTCATTTGGTGTCTTGGACTTGTGATTTAATGATATTTAGATGCTAGTATTTACTTGTGACGCTATGCTAGGCTATGCTAGTCAGCTTTTTTACTGATGGGGGTGCTCCCGGATCCGGGTTTGGGAGGAATTAGAGGTTAACTGACTTGCCTAGTTAAATAAAGGTTAAATTAAAATACAAAAAAATGTAATATAGGGACTCACTTTGGAAATCAACCTGTTAGGCACATATTATGTTTCTGTCTTCAATTCTAACAACACATTACATTTAAGTAAATGGAAATAATGAAGCAACAAAATATCTGTAATTTCATTTAACAATGACTTTCAGTCCTTTCAAGTCCCGAAGACAATTTAAACCATGACCGTGCAAAATGGATGAAAAGGTTTTCTCCTTCCCTGGCAGACATTGATAGTTTCTAATGTTTCCAAATTGTTCCAATGTGCTTGAAGAGATATAATGAAACTGAAACAAAGTATAAAAGTTACATAATGTTCTCAATTATTTCCACAAATTGGCCTCATAATGACAATGCCAGTATATCAGCAAAAACATTAGTCAATTCCAACATTAAGGATTTAACGTGCTCTCCGAAGAGGTGATAATCACATCTATAGTACAGTTCCTCTGCAGGCTGCAACCTGGATATCTGAAACAACCTAGAACTGGTGACACAGGAAAGGATTTATATTGTGGGAGAGACCATTTTTCCTCTCCACTTAATCCAGCCATTTGTTCCTGTGCTGGGCCTTCTAGGCAAATGTTGACGTTGACCCGAGTTTTATTTATTACTTTCCTGGTGAATTAGATGAAACAATGTGGGAGGGCTTTGTTAGAAAATGCTCTCTGGGGCTCTTAAAAGTCCAGCTTGTGCTCCGAGTCATTGACCTCTCCTCTCCTACATTCATTCCTCAGTAGCTTCAGCAACACTAGCACAGGGGCTCAGTCCTATTCCTGACAGTCAATTACATTACACTAGAGGTAAGGGAGCACAATGGAGTGGGTTATTCACGGCTAAAAACTTGCTGTTTCATCAACATTTGCCTGCTGAGTCCTAAAGAACACACGTGGTCATTCACACAGGAGGGATTGTGACTTGTAAAGCTCAGTCAAACAGAAACAGGCCAGTTCATTATGACCTGAGTAACTAGGGCCCGCTCTCTGCTATCTGCTTATCTCATGTGATTATAGCCTTGTTCCTTTATCCACTGGCTGAGACCACCCCTTTGATTTCCCATGTTCATCTCCTGAGGCACAAGTTGTTTTAAAAAACCTGTTAACAACCTTGGAGATAGAACTTGAAGTGACACCTTTTCAGATACACATTTCCCACCCCACCATTCTACAGTTATTAGACAGCTAGATGCTTTTATTGTTTTGGGCAGCACTCCTAACCCTCTGTTAGCCCCCTAAGGTCGATGTCCGCGCCCGCGTGGAAATGTATTTAGCATAATACAAAAATCTGTCAGATTAAGCTAGAGATATCTGTTTTTTTACATTGGATGTTTCTCAATTCACCGCACCCACCTATGTCGCCGTTTGCTCTATGACCTCCACAAGTGTCAGGAGACTCGTCTGAAGACGCTAGAGCCGATGTACCAATTTCAGTCTGTAGCATCCAAACCGTTTCGATGGGCTAATAGCAGTAACACCAAAAATATTTTTTCATCCAAACATTTTTTTATATATATTTTTGATACTTCAAGAGGTCTTAAAATTCTAAATCAAATAGCTAAATAATCCTTGGTATGACTTCCATATAGCTTAGTATATGATTTGCGACTTAAACTAATGTCTCCTTATTCTTCTAGTTAGATTGCTAGCTAAGGAGTGGATTTGCTAATTTCACAATATGGCATGTTGTAATGACATTCCAAAGCTTTCTGCAGAAGCAGCGTTCCTTACAAACCCCAAAGCACCAATCATGTATATTTATGTTGAAGTATTCTTTCTGTATGCAGTTTAAAGATGGACAGTCAGTCTATAGCCAATGGTAATAAAAAGTTAAACAATTTAATAACATCAAAACATCCACAAACATTCTTTAACATACAATAGCTATATTTGATGTATTTGTACAAAGATGCAATCGAAGGCGTTCATCATGGTAACATTTAGGTTAACTTTCAAACTTACTATGATTACTTTTTTGGAGTTGAATGGCATTGTCTACAATGACATGCAAGTTGTAATGAGCAAGGCTGTTCTAAGAACATGGGAACAACATTAATGCTTTAATTGGTATTTTGATGAGCTAGAATAGATCAAGTGGTAACTCGGTTGATAATTGTCTACATGTTATAGCGAGCACATAAAACCACTGAATCATAACCTCACTGTGGAAACAACAGAAGTACTTTCCTGTTATCAACTGAGAGTTCTCAGAGCCCTAGCCTTAGATCTTTTGGCATTTCATGTGATATAACTGAGGCATCCGTTTTGTATTGTTATTTTGTCATGTATAAAACCAGGAAATAAGTTGATGAACAGCCTTTGTACACATATTAAAATCATATTTAATGAATGCATTTCAAATATAAAATGCCAATATTTGCTTCAACTGAAACAGGCTGACATCATCTGCTCACATACACATGTAGTTTGCTAAATGATGACTGGGCATGAGAGATCTGGTAGTATAAGACAAGGATCAATGTGGACTGGAGATTTATTTTTCTTCCTTTTTACATTTGAATTGATTTCAAACAGTTGTTGCATTTGACAAAAAAATGCAAAAAGCCTCAAAGGTTTTCACTGATTTGCAGTAATATAAAACACTCCCACATACAATAATATATACACATTTGGAAATTATGCATTCTGTTACAGTTTGATAAAACAAACAGCTTTATAAAATGAAGATGGCAGTGCAGCTGACAATGACACATAACATTTGACATTGGATTGTGATTGGTACGGATTATGTCATCTACTTCCTTTATGTCCCCTCCCCTCCACCAGTCTAATGAAAGTGTTGTTCTAAGGATGGATGATGGACCGTGTTCAATTCTCTCACGCTGTGCTCTGATTGGTGGTTCCTTTGACTTCCATGGACACCTTCTTTTCTTTGCGACCTGCGTACTCGCCGATAAAGGAGCCATCCTCGTTGAACTGGATGTCCTCATCCCCATAGTCCACCAGGCTGTCCCCACTGTCCTCTGCTTTGATCTGTCCGCTCAGAGAGTGCTGGCTGCCCTTCAGTGGCTTCTCATCATTGTCACTGTGTCACAACATGACGGCACAAAGACAGGGGATTTCAAAACCACCTAATTTCACTCATGGCTTAACTCTATGGGCTTTATTGGTAAGAACAGGGACACAGGCGGGTTTGAACCCAAAGAGCTTAAATGAAGAGCTTCGGTGATTGGCAGCAATGTTTACCTCTGACTGACAGACGGATGAAAAATGATCAGATATGTGCACTAGTAAAGGGCACTCCTGTCAAGTGTACTTAAACCCTACATGTACAGTATATCAATGTATGTGACGATGAATGGGATAATTAAAAGAAGATGGGGTATTGATTTGGCTGTCAGGCTGATGCAGATGTTGACCGTGCACATGCTGCAGTCACAAGGTGCATTGTAACCCTGTCTGTATGGGGACAGATGCTCAGGCTGTAGTTTTCATTGAATTATTAAACAAGAGAGTGATCACATAAAGGCTTCATTGTGTAGACTAATGGTTTGGATTGGCATCATGATGGTCCTACATGGGAAATGATGGTGAAGTCAGGTGCTTCAGGGATCTGAGCATTTTTTGATTTTGGAGTAAAAATACAATAACAATGTGCTTTCCCATGGTCTGACATTGGGGGCCATATATTTTAGGGACCAGACGCAACACTCTACTTCACAACTTTACTGTGACCAAATGATGAAAGATGTCTAGGCTACTTCTGATTCATAACTCCAAGTTAGGTTCTGAGTGTGAGACTACTGATTGGAGTGAAGTGTGGGTCTCTGAGTTGCACTCTGTGAGTGTGATCTGAATCGGACCAGTGGAGGATTAATGAATTGAGCACAGATTTTACTGCCCCGGAGATGAGCTGCATTCAATTACACAGATTGGTTTTAGCCTCCTGCTGGGTTGTGATGTGGCCAGGCAGCCTTCCTTCATTGAGTTCCATTCAGAAACAAATAGTAACATCTGAACAATGAGGCTGTTACAGCTAATGACCTGAGCTCTACCACGACACATCTACCTAATAACAATGCACAATATAGGGTGATACCACATCAACATCACTGATGTGTAAACAACAACGGGGGTATTTGTTGCTGTTCACCACATCACGTTTAGAATACATGTTACTCAGCCCATCACATGTCTTGAACAGGGATGTCTGTGAAGGTCTGTGTTAAGCTCATGCATGTAGTGTTTTCTTTTTAAATCAGGAGAAATGCAGAGATAGAATTATACAATGTGATACAATTCAAAACAAAGTTAATATATGAGCTGATGTCTGAATTATTGATACAATGGCGGTTGGTGGTATGATTACCTGTATTCACAGAAGGTGTCATCATGGATACCCTGGGATTCTAGGTCTGGGTGAAGATCCTCTTTCTCCTTTACTGCTCGGAGAGAAAGATCAATGTTTAGGGTACCTTGAGTACAGTACACCATTCAATAAACAACTTTATACCATGTTAAAGACAAAGTAATGTTCTGCTAAAACGCCTTACAAGTTCTCACACATTCCTGTGTACAACATACTTAGTGCTTGATGTCAGCAACATTTACAATATGAGTAACAACTGAAACCTAATTTCAAAAGGGAAAGCTAACTATCAGTGAAAGTGCAGGAGGTAGTGTTTAATGAATGCAACACAGAACAAAGCCCTGGGATTTAGACTGTCTTTCTGATATGATAGGAGATTAGCTGAGCTGAACCTGGCGCTCAATAAGTGTATAAAGATGAAAGGTACTGTAAATGACCCCCTATCCCCCACAGACAGGACTGGCATTAAGATCCCCACCGCTGGCATGTGACCATAACGTTTACATATCTTCTGTGTATTCTGTGCATTCTATGTTTTGTTATTCAAATGCTGCATATTTCAAATATGCTGTATTTATTTAAATGTTATAAATATAAATGCATATGCTCCCATGAATTGAATTTCCCATTATACTGTAAATATCAGCATTGAAATGTTGAACAGTGGTGTGATGTATATTTCTACTACTAATAATATATCAGCTTAAATATGTCTATAATGGTGTCCAGAGTGATCATTTCTCTTTGGTAATAAAGACTATAAATGGTAATATAATTATGCCTAGTGCAGTGATTAGTTAGCATTCATAAGGTGCAATGTGTGTGTGTGTTTGTGTGTGTTTGAGTACCTACCGGAATATTTCCCTCCTTTATTTCTGTTGACAAAGCAGGCGATTAACACCAAGAGTGTGAGGAGAGCCACGACACACATCAGTCCGATGAACCAGCCCTGGGTAGAGATTCCTCCATGGATGCTTGCCAGACCTGAGGAGAGGAAACAACAACACTTTGACTCTGCCTTTCATGAGGACACTTGATTGAATGTTTACATCGACAAAGTCTATTGGATGCAGAAGCAGCAGGTGACGTTGAAATGGAAATGTACCAGTATTAATATTAAACAGCTAATCCCCTTGTCTAATTAATCAACTGAGGAGGCTGTTCAAATGGAATTCCTTTCACCAAGTCACAAAAAATATATAAAAAATCCTATTGACACAGAGAACCATGCATGATACCTTGAGACATGTTCAAGGACATTGGTGCACCTGCATACTTAATAAACCTTCAATTGGTTATGGTGATTATGTGTGTAGGGATTTGATTGGGGGGTGGGAGAGCTTTTTATTATTTTCCAATAGCATCCCTGCTCACTTTAGCCCTGGTCCTGATTACATATTCAAACATACTAGTATTATCAACCCAGTTGTTAGTCATAAGGCGCACAGTGTACACAGTCCCAAGCTCCAACCCCTCAATCACGTGGAAAGTCTTAGAGGAGTTAACTGCCTCAGAGATATTCCAGTTACCTTTACCTAGGTGCACAATCAGGGAGGGTTAGTACTCATGAGGGGGGAAGGGTTAAAGGGTTATTTACAGAGCGTTCGATGAAATAACACAGGACACAATTTCTAGCATGTAACGGTAGTACTGTATGGAGATGTCTCAGATATTACCAATACATTCAAAATCACCTTAAAAGTATATCGCTATAAAATATACTACAAATGGACAGAGAAGTAATGTGCTTACGCTTGTTCATATATGCAACATAAGACTCTGAATCCGTTTGTTCGTTTCCTGGAATTCAACTGATGTTTGCAAAGTTGTCACTAACTGAGGAACTAATATTCAACAGGGCTGGGACTGACAGACAGATGAGGGAGGAAGAGGGGATAAATGGCAGAACAGGGTTAGTAAAGGATTAAGGATAGTACAGATCACATTCACACACAAAAAACATGGATCTAAAGCTGGTCAGGGACTTGTTGATGAAGTCAATCCATTTGCTTATGCACATACAGTGCAGTATATGTAGCCTAACATATGTGTCTCATGCTTAATACTACTGGAGGATATAGAATGAAGGCTTATCAATAACTGGCACGTTTCCTGAATCACTTCTAATGAAATTGACAAAGGAAAAGGAAAGCCAAGGAAAGCCAGCAAAGCTGAATGGAAATCTGAAGAGAGTATGTATCCATTGAAACGTTCAGACGAAATGAACAATGCAAAACCCTGCTTATTGTCTTTGCATGTTCATTTTCTTAATACAACTGATTGCTATCGCTTTCAAATCACATAGATTGTGCTTCTCTCTACAACAGTATACATTTCGATGGAAATGTTAAATATCAGGGGTGAGCAGAAGTCCCTGCAGCTTAACTCATGTACACAGCGGTGCTGCATACATTAGACAATAACAGACTAATAAAGTCTCTGAAGACTGGCACTCCAGGAAATCAAAGAACCACTGCAGCTGGAGGGGGGGGGGGGGGGGTGAGAATAATGCACCACTTCAAATTGCAAGTTTCAAAAGAAAGGTTGCACAGCTTTGGTACGACCGGTCAACGGAAAACAATCCCCTTCATCTCCCTCAGGCAAACATGCAAATCTTCGACTGTGTCTCCTGCTCAGGTGTTTGCTCAGGTGATAATTCAGAACACAAGGACACCTGTGTCTGGGCTGCCCATCCCTGTGAGCACAAATGACACACCATGGGTAAAGCTGGTGTATGACTCTGTAACTATGGTAATTCCCATCATTTGCTTAGTATGATTATTCTAAGTGACAAAAAATATCCCAGGGCTTGGCGTGTCTGTCATTGCACTGCTCAGCCTGGTATTAAAGGCTGCAGAAAGCATCTGTTGCCACAGCAGGGAGCGCAGCCCTGGCCCTGCCACAACGCCTGCAAAATGGCTCTTCAAAGTCAGAGAGATTTTTTAAAGCTGAGCCCAGTACACTTAAATATTCTGATCTACAGCTATCAACAGTTTCCACTTATCCACTTATCTCAGTTTCCCCTAAATATCACCCTCTCTGTAAGAGCTCACACCTCCTGCTCCTCCTCCTCACTCGGCCTGACTAGGCCTACATTTCCTCCAGCTCAAATGTTGCTACTGTATGGACATTTGCTTGTCCAACAGCACTATTGTTGTTTACTCAGTTGAAGGTTAAATGGAAATGTCAGGTGATGGTTTGGTCAATATCTTGCTGTGTAAAGGAGGACTTTGGCCCAACAAATCAATTAGACATATTTGTCCTGTTTGAACTACACTCACACCTTCAGGTATGGAATAGATTATTTATTTAAGTAGGCAAGTCAGTTAAGAACAAATTCTTATTTACAATGACAGTATAGGAACAGTGGATTAACTGCCTGGTTCAGGGGCAGAACAACAGATTTTTACCTTGTCAGCTCAGGGATTCAATCTAGCAACCTTTCAGTTACTGGCCCAACGCTCTAACCACTAGGCTACCTGCCGCCCCTTAAAAAACAGGACTGTCTCTCAATGAGTTTGTTGAGATGTTTGCGGGACTTTAACTCAACATCAATGCTTAAGCTAGTTTTTATTGATTGAAGTTAAGCTCAAAATAGAGAAGAGTATTTTTATCATATGGTATCACTAAAGTTTAGTGTTTTCACTACAGGTGGCTGGTGGCACCTTAATTGGGGAGGACGGGCTCATAGTAATGGTAGGAATGGAATAATTGAATGGTATCAAACACATCAAACACATGGTTTCCATGTGCTTGATGCCATTCCATTCACTCCATTTCATCATTTATTATGAGCCATCATCCCCTCACCAGCCTCCTGTGGTTTTCACCTATGGCTATCATTGCCATATTGAACACAATTGGTTGTATGAATACCTATCTTGGAACGGGGGAACTTGGCCATGTGGGAGACTGTAGTGCTTGGACGTGAGGGCGAGGCAGACTGGCCTGAAAAGGAAGACACCTGGAGATTATTGGCTATTTTTTGAGTCAGGGAGCGGGAGCTACTGTCTACTAAAAATGTTAGTACGCTACACCTACGGGTATAGTGGACTGATATTAATTTCTAGTCTACAGATATGTCTCATATAACAACTAGTCTGGGTGGTTACTACTACAGAGCAAATTAAATCAAATCAAGCCTTATTTATACCGCACATTTCAGACAAGGAATGCAATGCAATGTATTTCACAGGAAAAAACTAATACAAAACAATAAAAACAAAGCTGAAATATTTACTACACAACAAACAAAAGAATGACAAAAAACTGAATGACTAAAAGCACTCTAAGGGGGAAAAAAACGTATGTGTTTTAAGATCTCTTTTAAATATGTCCACAGTTTCGGCCCACCTCAGGTTCTCTGGCAGGCTATTCCAGAGGCTGGGGGCATAATAACTAAAGGTATCCCCTCCATCCCTCTTGGTCCTAGGCTTTGGGATAGTTAAACAGCCAGTGCCAGAGGACCTGAGAGACCTACTGGGTACATAACTTAAAAGCATGTCTGACTTTTAATTGGGGTGCACAATCGTGGCTTGAGCAATGAATACCATCAAACAACTAGCAAATAAGGTCTAATGTGTGGTTAGAGGTGATCATTGGTAATGATTTATACTACAGGAAGGGACTTTTCCTCTGATGAAACAAAGACGTCATCATTTGAACTTTTGTTGACACTACAATATACAGCATATGCACGTCTGATAGCCTTCCTGTATGCTGTACCTAAAGCTTCATTTGAACCCTCTGTTTGTAATACGTGTGGCATTGAGCCTGATGTTGTTGGAACAAAAGTCAATATTAATTTACAGATTCACTAATGAGACTGGATTCATATGAATTTATAAACGGGATCCTCATTACCATTGCTACTGCAGAGAAACCCACAAACTTTGTCTGAAAACAGCGGAGTCTGTATTGGTCTACTAATGAACAGAGGCATCAGAGTGCTCAGCGCTGATGGCAAGGGCACGCAACAGAGAAGGGTAATTATTCACAGATGAGGGGAGTATCTGCATCATCTTAGTTCCTTATTTGTGTGAAATATGTGTCTTAATGGTTTCTGACATCAGACTTGTTTTCTAAACGCCTGCTTGACCTGGTCAACCATGCAGGCAACTGGGCCAGGAGCTGCTGTCTCCAAGATTCACCTCCCACCTGTATATCAGCCCTTTATCCATATTCATGCACTCACAGCTAGTCTATGTTAAAGAAACTGCATACAGTATAGCTTATAGAAATCATACTAACAGATATCAGAAGAATAGTCGTCAGAAATGGAATGCGAGAGCTACAGTATTACTCAAGTATCCACCAAGGATTTGATACAAATAATTAATGGATGACTCATGCAGAAATAAATCAATGTAGTTATTTCGCAGAGAATATACCTGTAGGGATGATTTACATCAGTGTTAGACTACATAAGTTGCTTTGTACTGCACATAAACAGAAATCTACATACTGACAGTGGATACCATTGTGGAAGCTGGTGAGGAGACGGAAGATAAAAAAGGAAAGCATTGCCAAGTAGATACATGTTTGGAAAGTGGTTTTAGCTTCCACACCACACAGTGAATGTATCATCAAGAAGATGGATACCCACCTGACGGGCATACATTATTATCAATTGCATAAGTTAAAAGCCTTATGTACTTCAGCATGGCACAGCAAGAACATGTGCTGACACCAACTGCAATATAAGCATGAAAAAGGTGCAAAATGTTTCCCTACATAAATGTGATGGGAGATCCAATCATGTAAATTAAGTAGATTACAACTCAGGGCCATCTCCGTCTTTCCTGAGTTTACAGGGTATATATTCAAAACAATATTACATTAGTCACTTTACCCCTATCTATACTGTATGTACAGAATGTATTCACAGGCCTTGACATTTTCCACATTTTGTTGTGTTACATCCTGAATTTAAAATGCATTAAAAATAACATTTTGTTACTGGCCTATACACAATACCCCATAACGTATTTGTAACGGCTGTCGTCGAATTGAGACCAAAGCGCAGCGTGGAAAGTGTTCATGATCTTTATTGTCAAGAATCACTCAAACAAACATAACGAATACAAAAACGAAAGCAAACAGTTCCATCAGGCACAGACACTAAACGGAAAACAACACCCCACAAAACCCAAACAGAAAATGACAACTATTATATGATCCCCAATCAGAGACAACGATAGACAGCTGCCTCTGATTAGGAACCACACTAGGCAAAAACAACAAAGAAATAGAAAACATAGATTCTCCCACCCGAGTCACACCCTGACCTAACCAAACATAGAGAATAAATAAGGATCTCTAAGGTCAGGGCGTGACAGTATTTCCATAAGTGGAAATACGTTTTTCTAAATGTTTTAAATTAATAAAAAATGAAAAGCTGAAATGTCTTGAGTCAATAAGTATTCAAGAACCCCTCTATTATGCAAGCCTAAATAAGTTCAGGAGTAAAAATTTGCTTAACAAGTCAAATAATAAGTAGCATGCTTTAAAAAAGCAGACATTGAATATCCCGTTGAGCATGGTGAAGTTATTAATTACAATTTGGATGGTTTATCAATACACCCAGTCACTACAAAGATACAGACGTCCTTCCTAACTTAGTAGCTGGAGAGGAAGGAAACCGCTCAGGGATTTCACTATGAGGCCAATCGTAACTTTGGAGCAGTTACAGAGTTTAATGTCTGTGATAGGAGAAAACTGAGGATGGATCAACGACATTGTAGTTACTCCACAATAATAACCTAATTGACAGAATGAAAAGAAGGACGCCTGAATACAAAGTGTTAATTTTGGGGCAAATACAATACAACACATTACTGAGTACTAGGGTTGAATGGCGGGAACGGTGGAAACCCGGGTATCGAGATTTACCAGGATTTTCCCTCCCAAAACCACTCTCTTTTCCCGGGATAACCGAGGAACCAGTAAAATATTATAAATGATGTTTATGAACAGCATGGCTTGAAATTGAACTATTCAATTATGTGCAATGTCTAAATCTGGCTTCTCTGCAGACTTTGCATGATGAATCAACACTCAGGTTGGGGACAGACAGCCCATCTCAGTATGGAGTGCAATTCACAATGCATGTAGACCTATCATCTCATCATGGTAACTTTTTTTCTTGTGACAGGTAGGCCTACATTTGCTCCAGCATAGCCTATACTACAGTGATATAAAGACTGAATGCACTTACTGACCGTATGTAATTTACTGTACCCATAATCATCTGGCTTTCGGGGGTCACCTTGTTTATTAATTGTTAATGTCACATCTGCTCCTGCCACACCCCCTAGTGGACATCCGGTGTCTCCTTGACCTGCAGCCACTTCTCCAGTACACTCTCTCTCTCCCTCCCTTTCTGTTTGTTTGTGATTGTGTGGTTGGAGACAGGTGTGCTGGAGCCAGAGCGGATCCTCACCAGCTGCAACCCGTTCCATAATCAAGATCTCTACAAATACTCAGTCCTGCCACTTCCACTCTGCCAGATCGTAATCTCTGCTCAGTCAGTTCATGATTCTAGCTATTTATGATTATTCAAGATCCTGTTACCCTGCTGTGTCTGTTTCCCTGCCTGACGCTGTTTATCCTCTCACTGCAGTTTTGCCGCTCTGACTCTGGCTCCTGTCTCCTGTTCCACATCTCACCCACCTGCTACCCTGTTCTGGATTCACCACACCACCACTCCTGTAACGGTCATCGTTGCATGAAGAAGGATCGGACCAAAGCGCAGCGTCGTAAGTGTTCATAATATTTATTAACACTGAACACAAGAACAAAATAACAAAGTGAGAAACGAAACCGAAACAGTCCTGTCAGGTGCAGAAAACACTAAACAGAAAATAACTACCCACAAAACACAGGTGGGAAAATGCTACCTAAGTATGGTTCCCAATCAGAGACAACGATAGACAGCTGTCCCTGATTGAGAACCATACCCGGCCAAAACAAAGAAGTACAACACATAGAAAAATGAACATAGAATGCCCACCCAAATCACACCCTTACCAAACCAAAATAGAGACATAAAAAGCTCTCTAAGGTCAGGGCGTGACACTCCATTGGATTCCTCTCCGGACCTGTTTACCCTGTTCCAACCCAGCTCACTCCAACCTCAGCCTCCTCATCTAGTTTCCTACCACTCATACGAGCTTCCCCAGATCTGCACTCCATATCTCCCTGTGTTACAATAAATACCTTGGTTCATTCATCCCTGTTTCTTGGTCTGAGTCTGCTCTTGGGTTCCCCTGTGCTGCTCCGCCTAACAGTAAAGTTTTGTAGTTTTTTAATTTGCAGCTGCAGAGTTTTATAATAGCCTATCACTTGAATGTCATTGCTTTAAATCAGTGCACATGTGAGCACTCTCTCAGTCTTCCTCTCTCTCCATTAACACCATTCAAATGGCATCCAACATAGACAATCCTGTTCTAGATTGATATATAGCCTATATATAGATGTCCTAGCCTACCTCTTTCAGGTAAGAAATTCAATGCAGTACTAGCCTTATATTTAGCTAATGTATGATGGGTTATGCATTATAAGCTTCTAACGTATAGCCTCTGTCTCTTGCACAATACCTAAGCACCTGTGCTCCGCTGGCCTCTCTCCTTAACAAACGCTCCTTAGCTCTTGGAGTCCCATGCAGGAAAAGCTAGACTAGAATAGCCTGCTGGACTTTTTTTTTCTTATACCAATAGACTATTCGAAGAGGGACGTAAAATCTTTTTGCTGAATGTTAAATACAGCAGCCAATAGAACTCACGGATAGTTTGAAAGAGCGAATACGCTATGGCGGTAGGCTATAGCAATTATTTATTCAGACACATAACCATTCAATGTTTGTGATGAGAAATTAAAGCCTTCTGCATCTAATTCTAGTTCTATATTACTCAAGGATTTCATTAGAATGATGAAGATAAGGACAACGAAACATATTTCTATTAACTGTTGAAAGTGAGGAAGGAACAAAGCAACAATAGAGAAAGAGGAGGTAAGCTAATAACATTAGGGGAAATATTATGAAAGGTATATATACTACTTTTACAAACAGGCTCTATTATATTTCAACGTTATAATCAAATTTGCTAGCCTATACTTGTAACTTTGTAGGCTGCATGTGCTGCACCAGAATCACATGTTCTCTTCTGCTTTATCATGGTTTGAAAGATGTGCGTAATTCCAGTCCATATAATACAATACAGTAAAACAGTTCACACTCAAAAATATTGGCCTACTGGAGCTAGATTAATTTATTTACCCAAGATAGCATACAGCTAGCTACATCTATGGGCTTTTATGTTTTTCTGTTGAGCATAATGTGCAGTAGCCTACACATGTATTGGATAAAGGCACAATTATTTGGTATTTTTTGGGCTTGTGCTCATTAAATGTTGTTAATGTATTTAATATATGGTTCATCAGGGTCAGGTAGCATCAGGTTTGAATTTTCATGCTGATCAAAGCTCTAATCAAATCCAGACATATTTTATGCTTTATAACGCTTTTGAATGACACTTCCGGTTTGGCGGGAACATTTGTAAAATACCAGGAAAATATTCAACTCTACTGAGTCCTACTCTCCATATTTTCAAGCATAGTGGTGGCTGAATCATGTTATGGGTATGCTTCTAATGGTTAAGGACTGGGGAGTTTTTCAGGATAAAAAAATAAAAATAGAATAGAGCTAATCACAGGCAAGATCCTAGAGGAAAACATGGTTCAGTCTGCTTTTCAGCAGACACTGGGAGATGAATTCATCTTTCAGCAGGACATTAACTTCTCTAGGATAGGATAGCATTTTCACGTTTGGATGAAAAGCATACCCAAATCCAACTGCCAGCTACTCATCTCCAGAAGAAAAGATATGCATATTATTAGTAGATTTGGATAGAAAACACTCTGAAGTTTCCAAAACTGTTTGAATCATGTCTGTGAGTATAACAGCACTTATTTGGCAGGCGAAACCCCGAGGACAAACCATTCAGATTTTATTTTTTTTGAGGTCACTCTCTTTTCAATGAATTTTCATTGGGAATCCAGATTTCTAAGGGACCTTATTGCAGTTCCCACCGCTTCCACTGGATGTCAACAGTCTTTAGAAATTGGTTGAGGGTTTTTCCTTTGTGTAATGAAGAAGTACAGCGCGTGACCAGAAAGAGGCGCGTGACCAGAAAGCTAGCTACAGTTTGTTTTAACTTCTTATGGCTGCAGGGGCAGTATTGAGTAGCCGGATAAAAGGTGCCCATTTCAAACGACCTCGTACTCAATTCTTGCTCGTACAATATGCATATTATTATTACTATTGGATAGAAAACACTCTCTAGTTTCTAAAACCGTTTGAATTATATCTGTGAGTAAAACAGAACTCCTTTTGCAGCAAACTTCCTGTCAGAAAGTGAAAAATCTGAAATCGATGCTCTGTTCTAGGACCTGCCTATAAATGTGCTTGATGTATATGAGTATACATGCACTTCATACGCCTTCCACTAGATGTCCCATAGGCTGTGAGAGGTGAAATGGGGTTTCTAGGTGTTTCTATGGTGAAAAGAGAGCTCTTGGAATGACATGACCCCAGAATTCCTCTGTCCAGGAAGCGCATAGAGGTCACCGGTAATGGCTTCTGAAAAGCAATCGTTATAGACGTGTTATATCTCCGGCTTTGATTTTATTTGATAAATGTGATCATATCATCGTAAAGTATGTTTTTTCAATATAGTTTCATCAGATTATTGAAATGTTTTCGGGAGTTTAGGCGTCTTGCGTTCTCTGGGTATGGTGAAGTTGGAGAGCTTTGCGCCACTTGGCTAGTTAGCTTGCTAATTCGAGAGGGAAGAAGGCTGTTCTAAAACCAAACAACGATTGTTCTGGACAAAGGACACCCTTGTACAACATTCTGATGGAAGATCATCAAAAGTAGGACCCATTTTATGATGATATTTCATATATCTGTCGGAATATGTTGACAATTATTTATTTAGTTATTTTTAGAATTCTAACACGGCGATTTCATTAAGAACTAATGTATCTATCATTTCCTATACAACATGTATTTTTTAGTAAAGTATATGAATAGTTTTTTGGTCAGAATAGGTGAGTGTCATAAAAATATCCGGACATTCTAGGAAAAAGATGCTACGTTAGCACAATGTATAACCACGTATTTCAGCTCTAAATATGCACATTTTCGAACAAAAAAGAAGTGTATTGTATAACCTGATGTTATAGGACTGTCATCTGATGAAGCTTATCAAGGTTAGTCAAAAATTATATATCTTTTGCTGGTTTGTTACGATCGCTAACTTTTGCTGCGGGTAAATGGCTTGTGTTTCTGGCTATTGTGGTAAGCTAATATAACGCTATATTGTGTTTTCGCTGTAAAACACTTAAGAAATCGGAAATATTGGCTGGATTCACAAGATGCTTGTCTTTCATTTGCTGTACACTATGTATTTTTCAGAAATGTTTTATGATGAGTATTTAGGTATTTGACGTTGGTGTCTGTAATTATTCTGGCTGCTTTCGGTGCAATTTCTGATTGTAGCTGCAATGTAAACTATGATTTATACCTGAAATATGCACATTTTTCGAACAAAACATAGATTTATTGAATAACATGTTATAAGACTGTCATCTGATGAAGTTGTTTGTTGGTTAGTTTGGTTGGTTCTTGGTTAGTTTGGTTGGTTTTGTGCATGCTACCTGTGCTGTGAAAAATGTTAGTGCTTTTTTGTATTTGGTGGTGAGCTAACATAAATATACGTGCTGTTTTCGCTGTAAAACATTTTAAAAATCGGACATGTTGGCTGGATTCACAAGATGTGTACCTTTCATTTGCTGTATTGGACTTGTTAATGTGTGAAAGTTAAATATTTCTAAAAAATATCTTTTGAATTTCGCGCCCTGCACTTGAGCTGGCTGTTGTCATAAGTGTACCGACACCGGGCTGCAGCCAGAAGAAGTTAATCCTCTATTGAACACAGATCATCGCGTCTTCAATTTTATCGATTATTTACGTAAAAAAATACCTAAAGTTGTATTACAAAAGTAGTTTGAAATGTTTTGGCAAAGTTTACAGGTAGCCTTTGAGATATTTTGTAGTCACGTTGCTCAAGTTGGAACCGGTGATTTTCTGGATCAAACGCGCCAAATAAATTGATATTTTGGTTATGTATTGATGGAATTAATCAAACAAAAGGACCATTTGTGATGTTTATGGGACATATTGGAGTGCCAACAACAGAAGCTCGTCAAAGGTAAGGCATGAATTCTATTTTATTTCTGCGTTTTGTGTCGCGCCTGCAGGGTTGAAATATGCTTCTCTCTCTTTGTTTACTCTGTTGCTATCCTCAGATAATAGCATTGTTTGCTTTCGCCGAAAAGCCTATTTGAATTCTGACATGTTGGCTGGATTCACAACCAGTGTAGCTTTAATTTGGTATCTTTCATGTGTGATTTAATGAAAGTTAGATTTTTATAGTAATTTATTTGAATTTGGCGCTCTGCATTTTTACTGGCTTTTGGCCAAGTGGGACGTTAGCGTCCCACATATCCCAGAGAAGTTAAACTAAAACACAAGGCCAAATCTACACTGGAGTTCCTCACCAAGCAGACAGTTAATGTTCCTGCCTGGCCGAGTTACAGTTTTGACTTAAATTTACCAAAAATATATGGCAAGACCTGAAAATGGTTGTCTAGCAATGATGTCTAGCAACAAAATGTAGAATAACTCAAGGGGTATGAATACTTTCTGAAGGCAATGCATCTACCTCAATTACCTCATATCCCTGCACATTGACTTGGTACTGGGACCCCGTGTATATAGCCAAGTTATTGTTACTTCATTGTGTATTTACTCCTTGTGTTATTATTCTCTCTGCAATGTTGGGAAGGGCCCGTAAGTTAGCATTTCACTATTAGTCTACACCTGTTATTTACAAAGCACGTGACAAATAAAACATAATTTGATTTGACATTACTCCCACACTCGGAGAAAGCATATTTATTTTGATTTCCTACCATAATGGTGTTTTGTTTAGTAAATCAATCTAAACATGCATTCTTGCATTTCATTAATCCCAGAAGCCTGCTTACTGTGTTTGATTGAAAAGGATGCTATGTTTTGTTAACCATTTATTTCAATTTACAAGCCCTTACGATTAGAGAGTATCCAAATCAATTATTACTATTGTTAGACAGAGGCTATGTGTGATGTGGCACCACAGTGCAGACCCTACATTACACATTCAAGTGCACTTGCTTATTTTCATTAGATTCTAATCATCTTTGACTGGTGTCACCCCCTTATCTCCACTCCCAAAGACTCAGTTGAATTGAGCTTGGCCTGGTTCCGACAGAGTACATCTACCACTCCACTGAAGTAGAACTGACATAGAATTCATAAGATGAAAATGTTGTCATATGCATGAGCCAAACATTGCAATGGCAATCTACTTACCTTACCAATTCCTATATAATTATACAATACGATGCAGAAAATGTGCATTTTCCCTTGCTGAAGGCAATTCTCTTTTCAAGCCATTTGTTTCATAGCTCGCTTTCTCCTTCAAATCAATAAGCATTTGCTCTTTTATGACAATGATGAATGAAACCCCTTCTCACACCCTTATGATATTGTTTACCCACAAACATTACTTAGATGGAGATATGAAAAGCCTGGCAGTCGGAGCCAATATCATAGTCCCTGAAATTCAATGAGCTAATACATTACTGAAATGGCTTGGTCATCTACAGTGTACAGGCTTGGTCATTTACGGTGTACAGGCTTGGTCATTTACAGAGTACATCATCCCTCTAATACAAAGTCCTGCTACCACGTCTTGCTATTTTCTCCAACAATACACCCATACCCCCCTTCCATTCTCAAAGGATTCCCTCCAGTATCCCCCTGCCACAACTCGGCCTGTGTGACTTACGTGCTTCAGGCGTGGTGGTGCTCTCCTTGCTGACCCAGGGCCCACAGCCCACCCTGGTGCAGGGGCGCAGGTAGAACTTGTATCTGCTGATGGCCTCCAGGTTCTGCAGGACCCACGTGGTGATGTCAGGGTTGCTTATGTCCACAGTCTGCAGGACACCCACCTCCTCTGTGTCGTTGACTAAACACACACAGAGACGCGATTAAACGTGTCTTCATGTATTTAAAAAAATATATATATATTTCACCTTTATTTAACCAGGTAGGCTAGTTGAGAACAAGTTCTCATTTACAACTGCGAAAGGATAGCAGTGTGAACAGACAACAACACAGAGTTACACATGGAGTAAACAATAAACAAGTCAATAACACAGTAGGGAAAAAAATGAGTCTATATACATTGTGTGCAAAAGGCATGAGGAGGTAGGCAATAAATAGGCCATAGGAGCGAATAATTACAATTTAGCAGATTAACGCTGGAGTGATAAATCATCAGATGATCATATGCAAGTAGAGATACTGGTGTGCAGAAGAGCAGAAAAAGTAAATGAATAAAAACAGTAAGGGGATGAGGTAGGTAAATTGGGTGGGCTGTTTACAGATGGACTATGTACAGCTGCAGTGATCGGTTAGCTGCTCAGATAGCAGATGTTTAAAGTTGGTGAGGGAAATAAAAGTCTCCAACTTCAGCGATTTTTGCAATTCGTTCCAGTCACAGGCAGCAGAGAACTGGAAGGAAAGGCGGCCAAATGAGGTGTTGGCTTTTGGGATGATCAGTGAGACATACCTGCTGGAGCGCGTGCTACGGGGGGGGTGATGTTATCGTGAACTGAGATAAGGCGGAGCTTTACCTAGCATGGACTTATAGATGACCTGGAGCCAGTGGGTCTGGCGACGAATATGTAGTGAGGGCCAGCCGACTAGAGCATACAGGTCGCAGTGGTGGGTGGTATAAGGTGTTTTAGTAACAAAACGGATGGCACTATGATAAACTGCATCTAGTTTGCTGAGTAGAGTATTGGAAGCTATTTTGTAGATGACATCGCCGAAGTCGAGGACCGGTAGGATAGTCAGTTTTACTAGGGTAAGTTTGGCGGCGTGAGTGAAGGAGGCTTTGTTGCGAAATAGAAAGCCGATTCTTGATTTGATTTTGGATTGGAGATGTTAAATATGAGTCTGGAAGGAGAGTTTACAGTCTAGCCAGACACCTAGGTATTTATAGATGTCCACATATTCTAGGTCGGAACCGTCCAGGGTGGTGATGCTAGTCGGGCGGGTGGGTGCAGGCAGCGAACGGTTGAAAAGCATGCATTTGGTTTTACTAGCGTTTAAGAGCAGTTGGAGGCCACGGAAGGAGTGTTGTATGGCATTGAAGCTCGTTTGGAGGTTGGATAGCACAGTGTCCAAGGAAGGGCCAGAAGTATACAGAATGGTGTCGTCTGCGTAGAGGTGGATCAGGGAATCGCCCGCAGCAAGAGCAACATCATTGATATATACAGAGAAAAGAGTCGGCCCGAGAACCCTGTGGTACCCCCATAGAGACTGCCAGAGGACCGGACAACATGCCCTCTGATTTGACACACTGAACTCTGTCTGCAAAGTAGTTGGTGAACCAGGCAAGGCAGTCATCAGAAAAACCGAGGCTACTGAGTCTGCCGATAAGAATATGGTGATTGACAGAGTCGAAAGCCTTGGCCAGGTCGATGAAGACGGCTGCACAGTACTGTCTTTTATCGATGGCGGTTATGATATCATTTAGTACCTTGAGCGTGGCTGAGGTGCACCCGTGACCGGCTCGGAAACCGGATTGCACAGCGGAGAAGGTACGGTGGGATTCGAGATGGTCAGTGATCTGTTTATTAACTTGGCTTTCGAAGACCTTAGATAGGCAGGGCAGGATGGATATAGGTCTGTAACAGTTTGGGTCCAGGGTGTCTCCCCCTTTGTAGAGGGGGATGACCGCGGCAGCTTTCCAATCCTTGGGGATCTCAGACGATATGAGAGGTTGAACAGGCTGGTAATAGGGGTTGCGACAATGGCGGCGGATAGTTTCAGAAATAGAGGGTCTAGATTGTCAAGCCCAGATGATTTGTATGGGTCCTGGTTTTGCAGCTCTTTCAGAACATCTGCTATCTGGATTTGGGTAAAGGAGAAGCTGGGGACGCTTGGGCGAGTAGCTGCGGGGGGGGGCGGAGCTGTTGGCCGAGGTTGGAGTAGCCAGGTGGAAGGCATGGCCAGCCGTTGAGAAATGCTTGTTGAAGTTTTCGATTATCATGGATTTATCGGTGGTGACCGTGTTACCTAGCCTCAGTGCAGTGGGCAGCTGGGAGGAGGTGCTCTTGTTCTCCATGGACTTTACAGGGTCCCAGAACCTTTTGGAGTTAGAGCTACAGGATGCAAATTTGTGCTTGAAAAAGCTAGCCTTTGCTTTCCTGACTGACTGCGTGTATTGGTTCCTGACTTCCCTGAACAGTTGCATATCGCGGGGACTATTCGATGCTATTGCAGTCCGCCACAGGATGTTTTTGTGCTGGTCGAGGGCAGTCAGGTCTGGAGTGAACCAAGGGCTATATCTGTTCTTAGTTCTGCATTTTTTGAACGGGGCATGCTTATCTAAGATGGTGAGGAAGTTACCTTTAAAGAATGACCAGGCATCCTCAACTGACGGGATGAGGTCAATATCCTTCCAGGATACCCGGGCCAGGTCAATTAGAAAGGCCTGCTCGCAGAAGTGTTTTAGGGAGCGTTTGACAGTGATGAGGGGTGGTCGTTTGACCGCGGACCCGTAGCGAATACAGGCAATGAGGCAGTGATCGCTGAGATCCTGATTGAAGACAGCAGAGGTGTATTTGGAGGGCAAGTTGGTCAGGATAATGTCTATGAGGGTGCCCATGTTTACAGATTTAGGGTTGTACCTGGTGGGTTCCTTGATGATTTGTGTGAGATTGAGGGCATCTAGCTTAGAATGTAGGACTGCCGGGGTGTTAAGCATATCCCAGTTTAGGTCACCTAACAGAACAAACTTTTAAGCTCGATGGGGGGCGATCAATTCACAAATGGTGTCCAGGGCACAGCTGGGAGCTGAGGGGGGTCGGTAGCAGGCGGCAACAGTGAGAGACTTATTTCTGGAGAGATTAATTTTTAAAATTATAAGTTCGAACTGTTTGGGTATGGACCTGGAAAGTATGACATTACTTTGCAGGCTATCTCTGCAGTAGATTGAAACTCCTCCCCCTTTGGCAGTTCTATCTTGACGGAAAATGTTATAGTTGGATATGGAAATTTCAGAATTTTTGGTGGCCTTCCTAAGCCAGGATTCAGACACGGCAAGGACATCAGGGTTGGCAGAGTGTGCTAAAGCAGTGAGTAAAACAAACTTAGGGAGGAGGCTTCTGATGTTGACATGCATGAAACCAATGTTTTTTTGATCACAGAAGTCAACAAATGAGGGTGCCTGGGGACATGCAGGGCCTGGGTTTACCTCCACGTCACCCGAGGAACAGAGGAGGAGTAGCTAAAGGCTATAGGCTATCAAAACTGGTCGCCTAGAGCGTTGGGGACAAAGAATAAAAGGAGCAGATTTCATGGCGTGGTAGAATAGATTCAGGGCATAATGGGCAGACGGGTATGGTGGGGTGCGGGTACAGCGGAGGTAAGCCCAGGCACCGGGTGATGATAAGAGAGATTGTATCTCTGGACATGCTGGTTATAATGGGTGAGGTCACCGCATGTGTGGGTGGTGGGACAAAGGAGCTGTCAGAGGTATGAAGACTGGAACTAGGGGCTCCATTATAAACTAAAACAATGATAACTAACCTGAACAACAGTATACAAGGCATATTGACATTTGAGAGAGACATACAGCAAGGCATAAAGCAATCGCAGGTATTGATTGGGAGAGCTAGCTAAGACAACAGGTGAGACAGCAACAGCTAATCAGCTAACACAACAACAGCAGGTAAAATGGTGATGACTAGGCAGAGAGGGTCGGAATAACTACACCCTGAGCCTGAGTTCGCGGCTGGGGCCGACAGATAAAAAAAATAAACAGAATGGAGTACTGTGAATTAATGGACAGTCCAGTAGGCATCAGCTATGTAGCCAAGTGATCATAGTGTCCAGGGGGCAGCAGTAGATGGAACAGGGAAGCCGCGGAGTAGTCGCCACTACGCTAGCACGCGGGTGACACGGCGTTTAAAGTTAGTAGCCCGGGGCTAGTAGGAGCGTCTGCTCCGACAGAGGCCGGTTGAAGGCACAGCGGATGGAGTATTCGTCGGCAGACCAGTCGTGGTGGTGCGGCGGGGCGCCGTGTCGACAGAGGATCCAAACCAGATGGCGAAAGAGGTATTGTAGAATTTAGTTTGCTAGCCGGGAGATGCGCCTGGCTCACGGCTAACTGGTGCTAGCTTCGGGGCAGGGGCGTTAGCCACTAGCTAGCTGTGAAGATCAGAAGTGGTGGTCCAGGGATTTACGGCAGGAATCCGGCGTTGTAGTGGAGAGAGAGGCTAAAAAACAGGGCTGGTATCTGTGCAGAAGGTAAAAGCCGCTAGCAGTGGCTAACAATGACTAAATAGCTTGTAGCTAATTAGCTTCTGGTGGTTCTTGAATGTGTTCTAAAATAAAAAATAATAGCGATTCCGTATCACATTGGGTGAGGCAGGTTACCGGAAGGTATAATCGAATTAAAATGAAATTAAAATGGAAAATACTGAATACTGTCTCAGCCTCCAGTATTTATGCTGCAGTAGTTTATGTGTCGGGGGGCTAGGGTCAGTTGGTTATATCTGGAGTACTTCTCCTGTCTTATCCAGTGTCCTGTGTGAATTTAAGTATGCTCTCTCTAATTCTCTCCTTCTCTCTTTCTTTCTCTCTCTCGGAGGACCTGAGCCCTAGGACCATACGTCAGGACTACCGGGCATGATGACTCCTTGCTGTCCCCAGTCCATCTGGCCTTGCTGCTGTTCCAGTTTCAACTGTTCTGCCTGCGGTTATGGAACCCCTACCTGTCCCAGACCTGCTGTTTTCAACTCTTAATGATCGGCTATGAAAAGCCAACTGACATTTATTCCTGATTATTATTTGACCATGCTTGTCATTTATGAACATTTTGAACATCTTGGCCATGTTCTGTTATAATCTCCACCCGGCACAGCCAGAAGAGGACTGGCCACCCCTCATAGCCTGGTTCCTCTCTAGGTTTCTTCCTAGGTTTTGGCCTTTCTAGGGAGTTTTTCCTAGCCACCGTGCTTCTACGCCTGCATTGCTTGCTGTTTGGGGTTTTAGGCTGGGTTTCTGTACAGCACTTCGAGATATTAGCTGATGTACGAAGGGCTATATAAAATAAACTTCATTTGAAAAGAGTGAAAATAATATTGAAATATATACAAAAAAAGAAGAAAAATACAAAAGTACACGAGAGGACGAACAAAAACACATCTTCACTGCTACGCCATCTTGGATCTATTAATGAACACAAAGGATCTCTCTGATACAGAAGGACAAAATAAGCATTTGATTGATCATTTGAAAAGGACACTCATAATATGTTGTGGGTTTGGTAGATATAGGACCACATTGTGTGAGAATGTAATCATGGGTTGCATGTTTCGTCACAATTTTGTTTTGAATGTTTGTTTTGGACTGATGGCCAACAGCATTCTACTCAATGTATTGTCAATGAGCGCTGATAAAGATTGAATCAAAAGTGCATTAGAGTGGCTTAGAAATACAATGTCATTCAATAGGAGGCAAATAATTACAAGGAAAACCTTTTTAATCATTTTGATGTTGCCAGATTGACTTTAGACGCAGTATAACGTTAGCTAGTTAGCTAAGATTGAGGGGAGGACACCAGATTTTAGCTAGCTACTGTTAGCATTGCTAGCTATTCTTGACAAACTTTGCTAGCTAATGACAACATTTCCATCTGTCTAAAGTAAATTTGATGACATGATAATGCTGGCAAAGTTGTTTCCTACTGAACATTTGACTACTTTAGCAATGTCATCGTATTTCCAGGCACTATAGTGTAATTTAGACTAAACAGTCGTTAGCCTCCATCCAGAATGACTGGGCTTATCACGACTTTAGGACACTACTATTCACAACAATGGCATGACACTTCCGAGTGAAGAAGGTGCAACCTATGAACAACATCTGATTTGCATTGTTAGTTGGTTCTTCCTTCCCTAGAGATGAAATCAGCCATTAATGTAACAGTGTAGGTCCTGTGAAACCTGTGAAATATTAAGTTAGCAAATAACCTCTAAGAAGCTGGGCTCAGCCCTGGAACAGTTTTGCAGCAGCCTTTCAATTCCTCTGCTGCTTCCTCTGGTGCATTATCTTTTCCATTAACATCACTTCCTTCAAAACCCCTCACTTCAAAAGAGTCCATCAGCTTTATCATGATTGCATAATGAAATGAAAACACTTCCTCTTGAACTTCCTCTTGAATTTGCAGACGTGTTGCTGTGCGTTTTGTTGCTGTGCGTTTTGTTGCCAACTTTACTTTGCTAGCTGACAACTTTACGTTTTTTTTTTTTCTTTTTAATTACCGTTTATATTTTTAGTTTTTCCATCGCAACTTTTTTCCCTCATTCAACTTCAACTTTTTCACTCCGGACGCTTTATCTGGACATGGTTCGTCAGCACCTTCAACAGCCGAAGCTAAGTAGTAACATTAACATGATGTCTTCTAAGTCTTGTCTTGCAGTCGCTGTACTCATAATATACAGGAGAACGATCGCCTTACGGCGAGGATAGCTGTGCTGCAAGCCCAGCTTCAGACGCAATCGTTAGGCAAGGGTAATTTCAGTGTAGGAAAGGAAGAAACAGCGTCTGTGCCACCAGTAAGTACAGATACTAACGTTAGTATAAACCCCCCCGCACAGTCCCCGCAGCCGGACAACTTTCTCATGGCTTCTGGAGGGAAATGCTGTTGGAATGCTCAACTGGTGTCGCTCATTCAGCCGACAGAAACTTTCAACCGGTTTTCCCCATTATGTAGCGAGTCGGAGTCTGAGGCTGAGTCTTCTCTTGTCTCTACTCCTCCCGCTACGGGGTCTGAGACGCCGAAGGCTCCAACCATTAGCTCTGACAAATTGAAAACCCTAGTCATTGGCGACTCCATTACCCGCAGTATTAGACTTAAAACGAATCACCCAGCGATCATACACTGTTTACCAGGGGGCAGGGCTACCGACGTTAAGGCTAATCTAAAGATGGTGCTGGCTAAAGCTAAATCTGGCGAGTGTAGAGAGTATAGAGATATTGTTATCAACGATGTTAGGATGAAAAAGTCAGAGGTCACCAAGTGCAACATAGCTTCAGCGTGTAAATCAGCTAGAAAGATGTGTCGGCATCGAGTAATTGTCTCTGGCCCCCTCCCAGTTAGGGGGAGTGACGAGCTCTACAGCAGAGTTTCACAACTCAATCGCTGGTTGAAAACTGTTTTCTGCCCCTCCCAAAAGATAGAATTTGTAGATAATTGGCCCTCTTTCTGGGACTCACCCACAAACAGGACCAAGCCTGACCTGCTGAGGAGTGACGGACTCCATCCTAGCTGGAGGGGTGCTCTCATCTTATCTACCAACATAGACAGGGCTCTAACTCCTCTAGCTCCACAATGAAATAGGGTGCAGGCCAGGCAGCAGGCTGTTAGCCAACCTGCCAGCTTAGTGGAGTCTGCCACTAGCATAGTCAGTGTAGTCAGCTCAGCCATCCCCATTGAGACTGTGTCTGTGCCTCGACCTAGGTTGGGCAAAACTAAACATGGCGGTGTTCGCCTTAGCAATCTTATTAGGATAAAGACCTCCTCCATTCCTGCCATTATTGAAAGAGATCATGATACCTCACATCTCAAAATAGGGTTACTTAATGTTAGATCCCTCACTTCAAAGGCAGTCATAGTCAATGAACTAATCACTGATCATAATCTTGATGTGATTGGCCTGACTGAAACATGGCTTAAGCCTGATGAATTTACTGTGTTAAATGAGGCCTCACCTCCTGGTTACACTAGTGACCATATCCCCCGTGCATCCCGCAAAGGCGGAGGTGTTGCTAACATTTACGATAGCAAATTTCAATTTACCAAAAAAAAAATGACGTTTTCGTCTTTTGAGCTTCTAGTCATGAAATCTATGCAGCCTACTCAATCACTTTTTATAGCTACTGTTTACAGGCCTCCTGGGCCATATACAGCGTTCCTCTCTGAGTTCCCTGAATTCCTATCAGACCTTGTAGTCATAGCAGATCATATTCTAATTTTTGGTGATTTTAATATCCATATGGAGAAGTCCACAGACCCACTCCAAAAGTCTTTCGGAGCCATCATCGACTCAGTGGGTTTTGTCCAACATGTCTCTGGACCTACTCACTGCCACAGTCATACTCTGGACCTAGTTTTGTCCCATGGAATAAATGTTGTAGATCTTAATGTTTTTCCACATAATCCTGGACTATCGGACCACCATTTTATTACGTTTGCAATCGCAACAAATAATCTGCTCAGACCCCAACCAAGGAGCATCAAAAGTCGTGCTATAAATTCTCAGACAACACAAAAATTCCTTGATGCCCTTCCAGACTCCTTCTGCCTACCCAAGGACGTCAGAGGACAAAAATCAGTTAACCACTTAACTGAGGAACTCAATTTAACCTTGCGCAATACCCTAGATGCAGTTGCACCCCTAAAAACGAAAAACATTTGTCATAAGAAACTAGCTCCCTGGTATACAGAAAATACCCGAGCTTTGAAGCAAGCTTCCAGAAAATTGGAACGGAAATGGCGCCACACCAAACTGGAAGTCTTCCGACTAGCTTGGAAAGACAGTACCGTGCAGTACCGAAGAGCCCTCACTGCTGCTCGATCATCCTACTTTTCCAACTTAATCGAGGAAAATAAGAACAATCCAAAGTTTCTTTTTGATACTGTTGCAAAGCTAACTAAAAAGCAGCATTCCCCAAGAGAGGATGGCTTTCACTTCAGCAGTAATAAATTCATGAACTTCTTTGAGGAAAAGATCATGACCATTAGAAAGCAAATTACGGACTCCTCTTTGAATCTGCGTATTCCCCCAGGGCTTAGCTGTCCTGGATCTGCAGAGCTCTGCCAGGGCCTGGGATCGGGTGAGACACTTAAGTGTTTTAGTACTATATCTCTTGACACAATGATGAAAATAATCATGGCCTCTAAACCTTCAAGCTGCATACTGGATGCTATTCCTACTAAACTACTGAAAGAGCTGCTTCCTGTGCTTGGCCCTCCTATGTTGAACATAATAAACAACTCTCTATCCACCGGATGTGTACCAAACTCACTAAAAGTGGCAGTAATAAAGCCTCTCTTGAAAAAGCCAAACCTTGACCCGGAAAATATAAAAAACTATCGGCCTATATCGAATCTTCCATTCCTCTCAAAAATTTTAGAAAAAGCTGTTGCGCAGCAACTCACTGCCTTCCTGAAGACAAACAATGTATACGGAATGCTTCAGTCTGGTTTTAGACCCCATCATAGCACTGAGACTGCACTTGTGAAGGTGGTAAATGACCTTTTAATGGCGTCAGACCGAGGCTCTGCATCTGTCCTCGTGCTACTAGACCTTAGTGCTGCCTTTGACACCATCGATCACCACATTCTTTTGGAGAGACTGGAAACCCAAATTGGTCTACACGGACAAGTTCTGGCCTGGTTTAGATCTTACCTGTCGGAAAGATATCAGTTTGTCTCTGTGAATGGTTTGTCCTCTGACAAATCAACTGTACATTTCGGTGTTCCTCAAGGTTCCGTTTTAGGACCACTATTGTTTTCACTATATATTTTACCTCTTGGGGATGTTATTCGAAAACATAATGTTAACTTTCACTGCTATGCGGATGACACACAGCTGTACATTTCAATGAAACATGGTGAAGCCCCAAAATTGCCCTCGCTAGAAGCCTGTGTTTCAGACATAAGGAAGTGGATGGCTGAAAACTTTCTACTTTTAAACTCGGACAAAACAGAGATGCTTGTTCTAGGTCCCAAGAAACAAAGAGATCTTCTGTTAAATCTGACAATTAATCTTGATGGTTGTAAAGTCGTCTCAAATAAAACTGTGAAGGACCTCGGCGTTACTCTTGACCCTGATCTCTCTTTTGACGAACATATCAAGACTGTTTCAAGGACAGCTTTTTTCCATCTACGTAACATTGCAAAAATCAGAAATTTTCTGTCCAAAAATGATGCAGAAAAATTAATCCATGCATTTGTTACTTCTAGGTTAGACTACTGCAATGCTCTACTTTCCGGCTACCCGGATAAAGCACTAAATAAACTTCAGTTAGTGCTAAATACGGCTGCTAGAATCCTGACTAGAACCAAGAAATTTGATCATATTACTCCAGTGCTAGCTTCCCTACACTGGCTTCCTGTTAAGGCAAGGGCTGATTTCAAGGTTTTACTGTTAACCTATAAAGCGTTACATGGGCTTGCTCCTACCTATCTTTCCGAGTTGGTCCTGCCGTACATACCTATACGTACGCTACGGTCACAAGACGCAGGCCTCCTAATTGTCCCTAGAATTTCTAAGCAAACAGCGGGAGGCAGGTCTTTCTCCTATAGATCTCCATTTTTATGGAACGGTCTGCCTACCCATGTGAGAGACGCAGACTCGGTCTCAACCTTTAAGTCTTTACTGAAGACTTATCTCTTCAGTAGGTCATATGATTGAGTGTAGTCTGGCCCAGGAGTGTGAAGGTGAACGGAAAGGCTCTGGAGCAACGAACCGCCCTTGCTGTCTCTGCCTGGCCGGTTCCCCTCTCTCCACTGGGATTCTCTGCCTCTAACCCTATTACAGGGGCTGAGTCACTGGCTTACTGGTGCTCTTTCATGCCGTCCCTAGGAGGGGTGCGTCACTTGAGTGGGTTGAGTTACTGACGTGATCTTCCTGTCTGGGTTGGCGCCCCCCCTTGGTTTGTGCTGTGGTGGAGATCTTTGTGGGCTATACTCGGCCTTGTCTCAGGATTGTAAGTTGGTGGTTGAAGATATCCCTCTAGTGGTGCGGGGGCTGTGCTTTGGCAAAGTGGGTGGGGTTATATCCTTCCTGTTTGGCCCTGTCCGGGGGTATCTTCGGATGGGGCCACAGTGTCTCCTGACCGCTCCTGTCTCAGCCTCCAGTATTTATGCTGCAGTAGTTTATGTGTCGGGGGGCTAGGGTCAGTTGGTTATACCTGGAGTACTTCTCCTGTCTTATCCAGTGTCCTGTGTGAATTTAAGTATGCTCTCTCTAATTCTCTCGTTCTCTCTTTCTTTCTCTCTGAGAACCTGAGCCCTAGGACCATACGTCACGGCAAACCAGGCATGATGACTCCTTGCTGTCCCCAGTCCACCTGGCCTTGCTGCTGTTCCAGTTTCAACTGCTCTGCCTGCGGTTATGGAACCCCTACCTGTCCCAGACCTGCTGCTTTCAACTCTTAATGATCGGCTATGAAAAGCCAACTAACTTTTATTCCTGATTATTATTTGACCATGCTTGTCATTTATGAACATTTTGAAAATCTTGGCTCTCTCTAATTCTCTCCTTCTCTCTTTCTTTCTCTCTCTCAGAGGACCTGAGCCCTAGGACCATACGTCAGGACTACCGGGCATGATGACTCCTTGCTGTCCCCAGTCCGCCTGGCCTTGCTGCTATTCCAGTTTCAACTGTTCTGCCTGCGGTTACGGAACCCCTACCTGTCCCAGACCTGCTGTTTTCAACTCTTAATGATCGGCTATGAAAAGCCAACTGACATTTATTCCTGATTATTATTTGACCATGCTTGTCATTTATGAACATTTTGAAGATCTTGGCTCTCTCTAATTTTCTCCTTCTCTCTTTCTTTCTCTCTCTCGGAGGACCTGAGCCCTAGGACCATACGTCAGGACTACCGGGCATGATGACTCCTTGCTGTCCCCAGTCCGCCTGGCCTTGCTGCTATTCCAGTTTCAACTGTTCTGCCTGCGGTTATGGAACCGCCACCTGTCCCAGACCTGCTGTTTTCAACTCTTAATGATCGGCTATGAAAAGCCAACTGAAAATTATTCATGATTATTATTTGACCATGCTTGTCACTTATGAACATTTTGAACATCTTGGCATAGTTCTGTTATAATCTCCACCCAGCACAGCCAGAAGAGGACTGGCCACCCCTCATAGCCTGGTTCCTCTCTAGGTTTCTTCCTAGGTTTTGGCCTTTCTAGGGAGTTTTTCCTAGCCACCGTGCTTCTACACCTGTATTGCTTGCTGTTTGGGGTTTTAGGCTGGGTTTCTGTACAGCACTTCGAGATATTAGCTGATGTACGAAGGGCTATATAAAATAAACTTGATTGATTGATTGATCCCTTCTTCTGAAATACAACATGACACTTTTGACCCTCTTGTGCAGCGGAAAAATCAAAAACCATTAGGGAGAGTTACTTTGCAAAGCCGTCTTTGAAACGTTGTAATCAGTCTCATCATCGTTATTGTTTCAGGCCAGGGGGACACACACACACATGCACATTATTGTTGTCCTGTGACTGTTTAATCTGGGCCGTTGGTTGTGACGAAGTCCCCGGTGGACAGGATGGGGTCAGTAACCAAGACCTTAAAAGGCTGTGACACGCTGGCCTTGATCAGCGCTGCTGGTGCCGGATCACAACACACCACACAGGCCACACCCTGACCAGATACTGACCCCTCTCTCACCAAGGGGGTCATTCTGGGTTACACTATCAATGAGTCACACTGGATATCCACTTCCATGCTTTCTGATGCCATCCAATAACAGACGTTTAACATTTAGCTGTATTCAACCCTCATTCTTTTCTCCTTGAGGGTATTTTTCATCTGAGTTTTTGTTTTTGGATCTTCACGATCAAAGCTCTGCATGTATTTTCCCACATTTCTATAATAAGACAAACATTTCACACCAGCTGTAGGAGCTAAACTTGAGACTATCATTAACAAAGCATTAAAAAATGCACTGTAGTACCACTCATAAGTACAGCAATATATCATAGTGGTAAGATCAAGGAGTTGCTAGACATATTGAATGAAGGGAGCCTGGTGCATGTCAGAGACTGCAGTTTAACAGGGAAGAGGAAAGATTTGTACATACTCAGCTGATACTCTAGCAGGTATCCTGTAAGGACTCCGTTGACCTCCAGGGGAGGTGCCCAGGTGAGAGTGACAGTGTGCTTCTGAACATCTGTGACCCTGAAAACTGGGTTTTTCTCTGGAACTGGGAAACAAACAAATATACAAGTAGTAAAAATTATTAATGCGTAACACAATAAGCTTGTGTCCAGATAGTTTATTTTCTTCTTCAGTTGCACCGTAGTGAATTAATATGTTCCATGGCACGCCCCTCTCCCCTCCTGTCTTACCTCCCTCTGGGGTTTTGAAGTTGACGGCGTGGCTACCTGGCCCATTGCCTCGCCTGTTGAAGGTCATGACGATGAGGCTGTACTCAGAGAAGGGCGTGAGCCCTGGTACCATGGCATGGTTCCGGTCCCCCGGGAATGTCAGAGTGTGTTTGTCCCCGTGAGTCTTCTTTGAGTCCAGCAGACTACGCAGCCGCCACCAGTTTATCTGACACCGCCATGACAGAAGGACACACAGTGTTATGAATCTAACAGATCGTATGTGAGAAAAGGACAATAAATCATGAATGGGGAAGGCTATAGTCTGGGTTATAGTATTTTGCGCTAGTGGCCTGTGTAAGGTAACAGTGCGCTGCCAGCATTAGGGAGACAAAGTGGGGTGAGAGGTCCAGGAGATCCAGCGAGGTCAGGGTCTCTCCCTTTAAACTGTGTCTGAAAGTTTCAGGGCTGTTTTAAAGAATTACCCTGTAGCCTCCCAGATGTCCATGCAGCTTGTCCTTGTGAACACGCGTCCAGCTGACCTTGACCAGCGAGTTGTTCATCACCTCCACCGCTGCATCATCAGGAGCCGCAGAGGGGACTGCAGGGCCAAATACACTCACATCACAGTCCATTCAGCCCCGTTGTCACACTAAGTACTGTAAAGATCAACCCAACATGTGAAATACACTGCTCAAAAAAATAAAGGGAACACTTAAACAACACAATGTAACTCCAAGTCAATCACACTTATGTGAAATCAAACTGTCCACTTAGGAAGCAACACTGATTGACAATACATTTCACATGCTGTTGTGCAAACGGAATAGACAACAGGTGGAAATTATAGGCAATTAGCAAGACACCCCCAATAAAGGAGTGGTTCTGCAGGTGGTGACCACAGACCACTTCTCAGTTCCTATGCTTCCTGGCTGATGTTTTGGTCACTTTTGAATGCTGGCGGTGCTTTCACTCTAGTGGTAGCATGAGACGGAGTCTACAACCCACACAAGTGGCTCAGGTAGTGCAGCTCATCCAGGATGGCACATCAATGCGAGCTGTGGCAAGAAGGTTTGCTGTGTCTGTCAGCGTAGTGTCCAGAGCATGGAGGCGCTACCAGGAGACAGGCCAGTACATCAGGAGACGTGGAGGAGGCCGTAGGAGGGCAACAACCCAGCAGCAGGACCGCTACCTCCGCCTTTGTGCAAGGAGGAGCAGGAGGAGCACTGCCAGAGCCCTGCAAAATGACCTCCAGCAGGCCACAAATGTGCATGTGCCTGCTCAAACGGTCAGAAACAGACTCCATGAGGGTGGTATGAGGGCCCGACGTCCACAGGTGGGGGTTGTGCTTACAGCCCAACACCGTGCAGGACGTTTGGCATTTGCCAGAGAACACCAAGATTGGCAAATTCGCCACTGGCGCCCTGTGCTCTTCACAGATGAAAGCAGGTTCACACTGAGCACATGTGACAGGCGTGACAGAGTCTGGAGACGCTGTGGAGAACGTTCTGCTGCCTGCAACATCCTCCAGCATGACCGGTTTGGCGGTGGGTCAGTCATGGTGTGGGGTGGCATTTCTTTGGGGGGCCGCACAGCCCTCCATGTGCTCGCCAGAGGTAGCCTGACTGCCATTAGGTACCGAGATGAGATCCTCAGACCCCTTGTGAGACCATATGCTGGTGCGGTTGGCCCTGGGTTCCTCCTAATGCAAGACAATGCTAGACCTCATGTGGCTGGAGTGGCCCGCCCGTTCCCCAGACCTGAATCCAATTGAGCACATCTGGGACATCATGTCTCGCTCCCATCCACCAACGCCACGTTGCACCACAGACTGTCCAGGAGTTGGCGGATGCTTTAGTCCAGGTCTGGGAGGAGATCCCTCAGGAGACCATCCGCCACCTCATCAGGAGCATGCCCAGGTGTTGTAGGGAGGTCATACAGGCACGTGGAGGCCACACACACTACTGAGCCTCATTTTGACTTGTTTTAAGGACATTACATCAAAGTTGGATCAGCCTATAGTGTGGTTTTCCACTTTAATTTTGAGTGTGACTCCAAATCCAGACCTCCATGGGTTGATCAATTTGATTTCCATTGATAATTTTTGTGTGATTTTGTTGTCAGCACATTCAACTATGTAAATAAAAAAGTATTTAATAAGAATATTTCATTCATTCAGATCTAGGATGTGTTATTTTAGTGTTCCCTTTATTTTTTTGAGCAGTGTATAAGCTCAGCTTTATGGTGAATGATCCTCCAGATCATAATATATGTTTAGTATTGGCTGGGTTGAGTATTTAGATGCTTCAAAGATATGTTTCTGTAAAATATGAATCTATAGATCAGTGACTGCATCTAAATAATGTGATATACCACTTTCACAAGGTAGGAACTAGTGTGGGGCTCACTGCTATTGCCTAAGCGATGATACCAGACAGGATGACAACAAAGTATTACGAAACCTCTAAAGGAAGACAAAACATTCTTAACAAGGTTGAGGTGCTTTTTTGATCTATAACATTGTATTTGACCACCTGAGGTAACTTCCTGAGGGCAAGTCCAAAAGAAAGCTAAAGATGAAGATGGAAATATAAATAAATACAAACCAGCATGGAATGAAGTGGTTTATGACTTCTAAAAGAGAGTTTTAGCTCAATAAAGCTACTACATGCATATCACACATTTCATCAGCTACTTCGGCCTTTCCAGAGAAAGGAGTCTATATTTTAAGGACTGTAGCCTACCATACACACAGCTGAATAGTACATACTCTACCATATTATCCTTGTACATTTCAATAGTATCATTATTGTGAAATACACATAGAAACTCTCTGTGTTTAAGTCACTCACAGTCTTCTCCAGAGTAGCCCGTCACCACTTTGGGTTCAGGTCCCCATCCCTGGTGGTTCCTTGCCTGGATCCTGATCTCATATGGCACAAACGTGGGAGTGTCCTTCACCACAAACGAGTGTCTCTTCACCACATGCTCCTGCCAGTCCTCCTCCACATGCTGTCTCTTATAACTCACCTTATATTCAAGGCCTGGCCCATTGTGTTCAATGGGGGACAATGGCTGCAAGAGCGAGGAAGGTAAGAATAACAGTAACACACAGATTATTACCATTTTATAGGAACTTGAACAATTAAGCAAGGATCTCTTTATATGTCTTTCTTCATCTAGGCTATTGCAGGATTATAATGACAAGCCCATACACTTGGATCCTAATCAGGCTTTGATAATATAAAATCAGTAAAACAATTAGACATTTGGCTGGGTGCTGTGTCCTGGCAGCTCTGAACCACCCCTCTGATATAAAGAGCAGGCTTCACAGATTATAGAGAGATCTAGTGCTTTCCTCACAATTGGCTGACCATGATGGGAAATAGAATAAGACACTATTATCCAGAAAAGCAAATCATTAACAATGAGAGAGCTCATCAATTCAGAAGCTACATTACTCTGCAGGAGCAGGAAGATAATACGTGAGGGTGAGATGAATCTTTTTACAATAAAGCTGAATTTATTACTGTACATGTAAGAAATCTTCTCTCCTCTCTTTTCACTTTCTAATAAAAGCACCACAATGAGCAGCTTTGATAGCAATCCAATTCACCATCCAAAATAGCTCTTCTAAAGTTATAAATCAACAATATGAAATATCAACAGCATGAATATTTGATTTCTGAGCGATTCTTATTTATAATTGCATGTAACACTCTTAGAAAAAAGGGTTCCAAAAGGGTTCTTCAGCTGTCCCTATAAGTATAGGAGAACCCTTTGTGGTTCCAGGTAGAACTCTTTTGGGTTCCATGTAGTGTGTCTAACATGGAACTCAAAAGGGTTCTACTTGGAACAAAAACGGATTTACCCTTTTAGGTTCTAGATAGCACTTTTTTTCTAAGAGTGTACACTATTCTAGCTTATTTTCTCTTTGAATGAAGAGAGTTTTTGATTTCCACAAAAATATAACTCCTGTGAAATATTCAGTATTCAGAAAGGTGCATACGTATTCAGGGAAGGTACAGTATATTGAAGGAACCACATTCTGTTTCTTACCTCCCAGTTGATATCCATTTCATGTGGCAAATGACCTTCAATTTTGATATTTTCAGGGTTCTTGTCAGGGGCTGGTGAGAGAGAAGAAATATGGATTTTGGCAGAAATCTCCTGTGAAATGTGCACATAAGAGACCTTGGTATCAACAAGAGTGGAATCAATTATCTCAGATGATGAGTGTTTTAAAGTTCAACGAGCAGCGCAGGCAGCTCCGGTGGCCTGTACGGTGATATGAAGGAGGAGGACAAGGTAACATGAGTGGAGGAATTCCTACCTGCGGGAGGGGTCTTGTATCTCTCTGTGGGCTCACTGGGGCGCCCTCTGCCCACTGTGTTAACTCCAGACACTCGGAAGCGATAGTCGACATGTCCGTAAAGTTTGAGGACTGCCGAGCCGTGATTTCCAGGAACTCTCTGAAGCTCTCTCCAGGTCCCCGGCTCCCACTGGCTCTCCTCATACTCAATAATGAACTCTGTTGACAGGGTGAGACACACAGACCAGTCCCCAATCTGCCCAAGCCATTTGCCAAAGGGGATGCTTACCTAACAGCCAGCTATGCAGCAAACTATTCAGACCCTGCACTGAACAGGATACTTTCTCCAAAAGATTAAACTACTAATTTGTATTGGGATGTTGACATGAGACTAACACAATAATAAAGTACTAATTAACATTTTCTGAGTAAATATGTGCCATGTTATTTTCAGTGTATACTGTATACTACAGGCCTGATGCTCCAACATGCATGCAGAGCTGCGTAATGTGTTTGCTGTGTTTGCAGAGCCAGGTGGATGACCAGACTATTACCAGTGGTTGAGCTGTTGTGGTCCTCCCCAGTGATCCATTTGAGCTTCACACTTCTGCCCTTGTGTTCAGATAGCACCAAATTCTCAGGTGCATGTGGGATGTCTGAAAACACCACCACCACAACAACAACATTGCTTTGATAACACACAAAGACAGGGAATCCTCTGGAGTGGAAAAGGACTGAGGAAAAACGTTTGAAGCAGAAACTGACCAATTGAGAAGAAAGAAAGTGAAAACTATGATGCAGTAACGTAGTTATTTGTTGGCAGGTCATAGACATTCAATGGCTGCGTTTCAAACTTATAAAAGACACACCCTCGTCCACTTACCCTCACCTTATGCCCTTGGGGGAATCCCCCTCACCATCTTGTACGTCAGTCAAACGATTAGCCAAACAAGGAAAGTTTGCAACATAAGCCCCTCAACCCTCGTTTTTGATCGAGTTTGTAAGTGTACTATCATGTTCACTTGAGGCCTGAAACACCCCATAATTCAATTCGCGATAATTGTACATCCACTAAGAAAAGTCAGCCGAAACTTAAAACCTCAACGTCAATATGGATAAGGTAACACACAAGTGTAAGTAAAAAGCAATGTAAAAAGGTTAGAAATTGTGCTACTTATGCACATGAAGGCACAAACACGTCTCGTAAAAGTAAGGATGTTTTTGTTTGGTTAACTTTTGGAAATTGTAAAAATAAAACATTTTCCTTCTTCATAAGTTCCAGCTAGGCAGGCAAATGTTAGTTAGCCAATTATTTTGGTAGCTATAGTACGGTAGACGTATATTAATAATTATATAGTTAATATAAGTAGACATGCAATCATAATTGACTGTAGCGCATATATAGCACCCAAAACACGAAAACACAAACATCGCGGGATGAACGAGTGACGAATTTCTGGACAAGGGCGGTCCATTATAAAAATCATTCCTTCCTCCCTCGCCCCTTGTCCTGCAAGACTACAGTATACTCGTCAGAAGTCATGATACGTCATCAGAAGTGTCTACTCAATTTGAGGGCTGAGGGGATAGAGTGTGTCTTTTAAGTGTTTGGAATGCAGCCATTGTTTTTTGAAGAGGAATCAAACAATGTAAATGCATTTTACTGTAAACGCAGAGCCAAGGTCTGAATCTGAAGACATGTGTAATCATGTTCTGCTCTGAGTACTATGCCATGGCACGCTTGGCTTCAACATACGGTATGGATCCATACTGTGACATGCATTTCTGTTGTGCTGGAGGTCATAGAGCCTTTAGGTCTGAGCAGGCTTTGATGTATTTGACATAATTTGCTCACCCAGCACCATGAGTAGTGCAGAGGCAGTGTCCTGATCCATTGGAGTACTGGCCACACACTTGTACATGCCCTGATCTCTGTGGCTGACGTTGACGATCTGCAGTATACCATCCTCTATGAAATATCTATCGGCAGAGAAAAAGAGAGACAACCTATTGATCTGTGCCATCTAAAAAGCAAGTGAACTTTCCTGCTAGGCTTATATATGTAACACCACAAGAAAGGCTTCATCTTACCCAGAATTCTCTGTGTGGTTTAGGGCTATCTCCATATCGTCTTTTTCCCACACAATCTCAAAGTCGCCACTGAATGAGTTGTCGTACACCGCCAGGCAGGAGAGCTGGGCTGTGGTTCCTATTAGGACCTGCAAGTCTTCCGGGGCCTGGAATATCTTTGTGGGATCTTGGATAGTTCAAACACACAACTGTATATGTAAAGGGTTATGTTTAGGACCCAATGTTTTCTGACTATGTGACTGAAGCAGGGAAAACTAGGTAAGACAGTTTTCAGGTCACATAGTCAGAAAAAACACATGGTCCTAGACTAGTATGTTAAAACAAATGCTGTCTTTCATTGAGTTGTATACCTTTAACATCCAGTAGGGCAGTGATAGCAGACGCCCCTTCAGTATTCTTGGTGTAACATGTGTATTGGCCCATGTCTTCTTTTTCCACATTATAGATCTCCAATGATCCATTCTGGTGAACTGTAAACCTTGGTCCCTCCACAGATCCTGTGGAGTCCTCCTTGTTCCTGTAAAACATTCAAAGCAATCAATTAAAGTCTCCACTAGCGATTTAATTAAATTACAGAAGAATGTTTTTGAGCACATCACAAGATAAAAATGTTTCATTAAAGTTTTTGTGTATGTGTAAGATGCTTTCTTTCTGTATATTTCCTCAATAAACAGTGGAGCACCAACCGATAAACAGATTCTGTACCCAGGTGTTTCATAACTATCTGTTGACACGTTGATATCTACTGCTCTCTGCTGGCCTCTGAGAGGACTGGTTGGAGCTGGACTAGCCTGGTATTGCCTGGGTGCCAATGATGACATCACATGACAGCAATAGCAGAATGAGCTGGATAAAGCCCATGCTGATCTGGGACCAGGGTTAGGGAGAGTCTACTCACCAGGTAACAACAGAGGGTGGAGAACTGAACACCTTGCAGTGCATCACTATAACCTTCCCCTCCACAGCTGAATACTCCAGACCTTCCTCTGTCAGGATCATAGGAGGCAGATCTGTGGGGAGAGACATCCCAGTGAGTGATTCAGGGTTTGGGATATGAATGAGATATGAAGGGATTTAAGTGTGGTCCTCCGCTTGAACAGATTCCTTCTTCCAGTATTTGGCTATAAAGAGTTACTACTAAAGTCAAAAAAAAAATTGAGAGACAAAATGTTGAGGTGAAAATGTTGTCATCCTTCTTTGTTAATTACCATTTATTTTAAAAGAATGGCTGGACTGTCAATGAAAATAGAAAAAATGAAAACAAATAGAATAATGAGCGCAAAATTTTAAATAAATGCGTCTTATCATTTCTAGCCAAAACATCCTGTGTCTGTCTCACTCCACGAAAGCTGTGATTTTGCATCCAGAAACAGACCAATGACAAACTCCAGACATTTCTGAAAAGCCAAAAAGAGCAAATAATTTCTTATCTGCTCTTATAAAAGCAGCACATGTTCGTGTTATGGCATTGAATTCTGAATTGACTGGAGAAATGGGTTAGCATATAAATGCCTGGGAGCAGGCGGAGTGAATCACAGGGGATGTGGGTGGGTAATCCGTATGGAGGACTGTGGCGCTCAGACAGCCATTCCTTCACCATGGCCCAAGAGCTGCAGGGTAGAGCCCGTGCCAGAGCTGTCTCTCAAACCAGACACAACACCACTCACAGACCATCTTCCACTGCCTAACGCCAATGTCTGGCAATTACAGAGAAACAGATGCTGCCCGTTCCATTGCCAAGCAACCAGTTGGATTCTTTACTGCACTTTCCTTGTCATACAATTTCATACTTAATGGGTAACTATAAATAGATGGGCGCATCTGGTTAAACAGAGTGATTAAGACTGAGATTTAGCAACTATTTATTTGTAACCAATAAAACATAAAGCCTCAGATGAAAGTTAAGGCTATTTTCAGAGGTGGAGATTAAAACCAGTGAAGCCCCATAAACTTACTCATGATCATGATATTGGCATTGGCTAGCAGGGTTCCATGTCTGTTGGAGGCCTCACATTGGTAGACGGCACTGTCAGTCGAGTTGGCTTTGTGCAAGACAATTTTGTCATCAAACTCTTTTCTGTTAGATGCTGGGACCTCTGCAATAAACAACGAAATCCATTAGCTGTGCACCAATAGGCAGTCCTGGAGATGCATGTCTTGTTGAGGTACACTGAGAACATACCCTCAATAGGCTTTCCATTCACCATCCATTGGATGGTGGGCTGAGGTGTGCCCGTGGCGGAGCAATTGATGAGCACATCTGAGCCAATCATACTAAGCTGGCTCTCAGGCTCAGACACCCACTGAGGAGGCTCTGGAAAGACCAACATCAAAGATAGACATAAAACATCTGCAATCAGGGAGGGAACCAGGCCACAGTTTACACATCTCAATAAATGCCAAATTTTTTTGTTTTACATGGAAATCACAAAATACTTGTTTGTGTTATCTTACCACCCAGAGACAGTTCTGAAATTGTGACTTTTTGATGCCCTCTTGAAAAGCAGTTTGTTCAATGTACCGTAGATGGCACTATTTCTCATGAAAATGTGTTACTATTATGAGGTACCTTCCTACAGTAATACCTAAATGCAGTTTAAGCTATACAGCATATTTTTCAGATACACACACATACCTTCCACTGATACGTCAAAGTAGTGGACGGCCATTCCGTGGATGTTCATAGCCTTACACATGTACTTCCCATTGTCGTCTTCATCAACCTGGTCAATGCTCAGGAGTTTCCCATGGTTCTCGATTGTTACTCTGTCAGGCAGCCTGTGGTCTATCTTCAACCACTCAATCATGGGAGTTGGACTGAATGAAAGAAGAGGGGCAGTGAAATGTTGTATGAGCAGGTTGTTGTAATTGCTTTACATTCAGTGGCATGTACAGCAGATATCATGTTGAAGCAGTCCTTGGTAAAATACAGAGGTAGGTTTACTTACAAGCCCTCTGCAATGCACTCCAGTAGTAGCTCGTCACCTTTCACCAGCTGTGTCTTCGACTTGACACCAGAGGGCATCAGAAGACTTGGTTTTCTCTCCATGATTGAATTGGCTTTGAGAATGGAACAGAAACAATCAGTGTTTTTATGCTTAGTTAGTTAGTGAAACTGCTAAATACTAAAGTGATTTTTCAAAGAAGGCAATGAATGGGTTGCTTGAACTGCTAACCTAAAATGCAGTCTTTGGATCCTCAAATCACATTCTGGTATGGAAAAATGGGTGTTCCAGACAGATATATGGTATGGAATGTAACTTACCATGACCTGGACCGCTACTTGAGTCATTGTTTGAATTTTCTGAAATGAAGGTGGGTAACATATGAAAATGTACAAAGCATCCATAGAACAAAAGTGACACACAATGCGGTGGTTTAAATGAATTAAAACATCAGTGGCATCAAGCGCATGGGAAATACAACTTTGGAGATGCTGTTGGATATTGGGAATGTTCTTAATCATATTCATGATCATAATAACAAAATGCATTGGATCAGAGCTTGAGACCATTATGGTGATCAACACAAAGCCTTTTCCTAACCATAACAAGCTCCTTGCTGTAGCTGAGATCATAACTAAACTTAATCACAGTCTTTTAGATTGATACCTACTGCTCTTGACTATGACAGACATGGCATTCTTCTGTACGATGGTGCGTATCTTGGGGAAGGCAGCGAAGCAGCAGTAGTCTCTGTGGCTATCCTTCTCCAGAGCATTAGAGAAGAACAGGTCGCCGTTCAGACCCATGGACACCCTGTCATCCTGCTCTATGTGCTGAAGGCCTGAGAAGGTAAAAAGAGGAGGACATTCCATATAAACCACATTTGAGTACGTTTTTTTTAGCAATTGTGCATCAATAAAACTGCAGGTGTCAACACAAAGGATTTGACATGACTGAGACAGGCCTCTCTCCAGGGCGTGTCAGGGTGTCAGGTCTGGGAAGTCATTAGTCACTTACCGATGGTCATCCAATAGATCTGTAAAGGAGGGATTCCTTTAGGAGGGTTACACTCCAGAATGACAGGCTGACCCTCCTCCACCTCGATGGGATCAATCTTCTCCTTAGGAAACTTCGGTACATCTAACCCCCCAAAATAAACAAAAGTTTACCATGATTTGTCAGTCATTCAGTGTAGTTGCCTTTCTCTCCAACAGGTGGCAGTCCTATGATACTAGTGTTTTGTGCTGGTTGTGTGTGGAGGTGCTTGTGTTGAGCCAGTGAATTGTATTTTACAGCACCTTCTTTAGATATTGGCTTGCAGGAAAAAAATAGACGTTATTACTACTGTTGTGCTGCATGTCAGCCACCCTGAATGGTTGAAGCACGGACAAATTTAGTCACAGTTCCCCTCTGTCTGGATTTCTTTGAAGATGTATGTACTATGCTTTGGAACTAAATGAAAAATGTACCAAGTGAAATTATGGAGATGCTAGATCAGTCTCCCTTCTGCCACACAGTCCATATGGGTAGATGAGATGCAACTGGGTGTGGAATGTTTTGGAGGTTCAATGACTTTCTGCCATGGCCAATACAACAAACAGCTCACAATGGAGCGACACATTGGATTCCAGGACCTGAATCACTTTGAAATAATTGTAATGGAGCACCAAAGAGCTTAGGGTTGCTACTCACGGGGCACAACAAACTCAATCTCCTCTGTTATGGCTGTCCCTAGTTTATTCGAGGCATAACAGCGGTAAATTCCCTGGTACTCTGTGAGGTTCCCAGTGTTGGGGATCACAAACGTCCCCGAGTTTTTCTCCTTGATCAGCCTTGGGTCCTGGTAAGGGTCAAACTCTTCCCCATTCTTCGTCCACCAGAATCTACAAAATCAACAGTTCAATCAGCCACTGATAACATTCAACATAAACCTTGAAAATGTCACATGTGTTTCAGCCAAATGTACACAGTGTGTTCAGTGTCCAATGTTGGCACTCACAGTATGTGCAAGACTTCACACCATGAAATCAAACAGCCAAAAACAAGTTGACATGCCAAATCGATGGCCGGTGGTAGGCTATCTGTTGGGCTGCTAACGAGCTCTCCTGGGTAGTCCCTCTCCCATCTGCTGGGTATGGAATGGTAGAGTAGGATATTCATTACTCACTCTGGCTTGGGGTTCCCTTTGGCTTCACACGTCATGGGGAAGCTCTCATCGAAGGGGAAGGCGATCAGAGAGCTGGGGGAGGCCTCTGTGATGGTGGGCAGCTGCTCAACTGGACAACAGACAACAGGGACAACACTTTAATGAAGAAAACTCCATATACCTACTGCAGGTTTATTATAGCATCATAATAAACCTGAGTGTTTCCTAGCCACCGTGCTTCTACACCTGCATTGCTTGCTGTTTGGGGTTTTAGGCTGGGTTTCTGTACAGCACTTTGAGATATCATCTGATGTAAGAAGGGCTATATAAATACATTTGATTTGATTTGATCTCTCAGTCTAGTATTAGGTGTAATGGGATGATTCGTTTCCATTATGATGATATTTTAATTTCCAATAGTTCTATTTCACAGTGACATCCTGTTTGAACCTGTTCTGCTTTGTCCATGCTTTCTTGTTTAAGTGATATGTGTTAGAAATATACTACACAACTACAGATGTCAGCAACAGTAAAACTAGCATCATGAGGTCAGGCCAGTAGGACCAGTGGTGCAGGTTAAAACTACATGCCACTAAGTGGGTGAGAGTTCAAGACAATCCAATTCTAAGATGTTGATTGTGTGAATAAATGGAGATGCAGATCGTTCACGAGATGACCACATGGTACAGCTGCTGTGTTGCTGACCACTGAGCCAAGAGACTAAGTGAGGACAGACAGGCGGTCACTAATGCTGGATGGGACAGGGCACGTCAGAGCAAACTTACTGTTTACATGACCTACAACTAGAATATCCATGGCAGCAGGAAGACAACAAACAAAAAGACAGACAGAGGTTTAAGCATAATCCAGTTTTGTGTTGGTTGTAGACATTTATAAATGAAACACTTTAGCCCACATTTAAGGAGATTGCAGGAAATGAATCACCTTGCATCAACATAAGTATGGGTTGCTTTTCTGAAATGTTATTTATATGCGGGCCCTTAAGAGATGTTTTATGAATAATTTAGTTGGAAGAAAACTTGATACTTGTTTCCAAGGAAACTGTAAGATACACAGCCCAAATACAAGAGAATGAAGAAACCTGATTTAAACAAGAAACCAAACCCCAGCCAAGGATGTGTTCCATCCATGAATATAATACAACTGATTTTGGTACGATACAGAATTACAGAATACTCAATATTTCAAAGAATACATGTGGATGGCTTTGACCATTACATATATTGGAAAACAAAATCAATATACTGTACTTTACAAAGCTGTATGGTATCCTTCCCAGGCACTACAATGGAAAGTGAGCGCTTACCCTCCAGTGGTATGTCTATGGCAGTGGTGGGGTGAAAGGCACAGATACTGGCGACCACACCCACCAGGAGAGCCAATCCTGGGCTCCAACTCGACGACCTCATCCTCATCACTCCACAGCAGACAGCAATCTCAGAGTTAATCTTGGGGGAAGTGACACACGCTGCTCTCTTCCAGTTCTCAATTCATCTCTATGGCATGCAGAAGACGTCGGACCTGCAAGTGCAACACAGACAACAGAGTGAGAGTGGCGTCCCATGAATCCAGATCCACCCACGCGTCAGGCAGACAGACAGTCAGGCTATCCCACACAAGGCAGAGAGAGAACCCCCGGTGACCGAGAGAGATGCTCAGCCAGGCACAACACAAGTTTCCAGCACAGCAGTCACTCACATCAGCAGGGACCACATTCTGGGCTTCATGCTTAAAGCGGCAATCAGCCGTTTCGGTAAAAAGCTGAGGGACGGGGCTGGAGAAATGTAACCACTCTTATTAAATTAGTAACCAGAGCTATAGTTGCAATAACTGACCATCCATGATATCAAAATTATAGTTTGAACCATGTTTCGAGGTTATCAGGTGCTTGTTTACGTTTACTTTGTTTACAAACATTGGAGTAAAACAAGCTTATATTTTGGGTTCTCATGGAGTGTGATAGTTGAACTAAGCTCATGAGGCATTTATAAGTTATATTCTTCAAGAATCAATAGGCTCATACAATTAATTTAAAAGTGAAAAAATTGATTTAGCAACTGCTGATTGACCCTTTAAAATGCTACTGTGACCAAAATCTAATTATTGCATCTCTATATCACTCTGTTCCCTGGAGACACACATTGTTTTCTTGTTTATTGTCTGTTGGAGTGTATTGGCTAGGCAGCCAGAGTGAGTCGTTTTTCATGCACCATAGAACAAGAGTTTAAATACATAAATACATGAGGCTGTGGTTATATTAATACATGCCCCACATTTCAAAGTGAAAATGATGAATTCATTCCACAACGGAGCGAATGATTTACATCATTAAGATACAACCCTGCTGTAGCATTTGTCATCAGGCTGTTCCTGTTCTGTGTCTGTGGGCTCCTCTCTGAATATTCAAAGAGAACACAACACAACCATGATGATCACACATGGTTCTCAGACTTAGCAATAATCTTCTTCCAAAGAATAGCAATAGTATATATATATATCTTTTTTACCCCTTTTCTCCCCAATTTCGTGGTATCCAATTGGTAGTCTTGTCTCATCGCTGCAACTCTCGTACGGACCTGGGAGAGGTGAACGTCGAGAGCCATGCGTCCTCCAAAACACAACCAAGCCTCACTGCCCACTTAACCCGGAAGCATCAATGTGTCAGAGGAAACACTGTACACCTAGCAACCTTGTCAGCGTGCACTGCACCCAGCCCACCACAGGAGTCACTAGCGAATCACAATGACATCCCTGCCGGCCAAACCCCCCCTAACCCAATTGTACGCCGTCCCATGGGTCTCCCGGTCACAGCTGGCTACGACAGAGCCTGGACTTGAACCCACATTCTCTAGTGACACAGCTAGCAATGCAGCGCCTTAGACCACAGCGCCACTCAGGAGGACCATAGCAAAAGTATTTTTTATTTGTTTTTTATCTGATAACCAGTGGTCTCAGGGTCAGAGGGCACGGGCAATTCTCCACTTAACAGGCCAGCGGCTTGAATCCTAATGAGCTGTGTACAGTATGACAAGAGCACAGGATTGTGGGGGATAGAGCTCTGTGCAGGAATGTTCACCTCGATGGCATTGTTGCCCACCAGTCTCTGTTCTATAGTAGAATCTCTAGGTTATCTGTTCATTAGCCTGCCTCAAGTTGGCTTTGACCTACTGTAGGTCACTGGGTCATTCTAGTTAGGAATCTAGTTGGTTGAACGCAGGGTAGCAGATAGACCAGGCCACGTTGAATAATGTCACACTAGTAATATGAAAATTGGCGACCAAAAAATTTGCCTAATTATAATGCTCATGGGAGTCCTCACAAATGTCCATCGACAAAAATGGAAATAGCTGAACACTTCTCATCACAAGCATACACATCCAGTAATTACAGTGTTTGTCTCTTCTCATGTCGATGATGGAGCTTCCAATTAATGGCAAAACATGGATTTGTCTGGGAATTTGTGTGTGTTAAGCTCTTTATTTCAGCAGGATGGAGCGAAACCGGAGAGATAGCCACGCTCCCACACCCCCGGTAGTTTTAACAAACAGCTGACGTTTTACTGGTGTGTTTTCAATCATACTGACCAAAAACACTGCTCCTCTTTTTTGTATCTTCTCTCTCAGTTACCAAATTCAATAGGAAACACAGAGGTCAAATGGCAGTTCATGAGAAGTAATTGAATAATTGACCAAGGAGTGAAAGAGTCGATTTAATTCATTTCTTTAGGAGGCTCTGTTTTCAAATAGACACGAACCCTGAACTCTCTCCCCATGCTTCATGCTAATGGTATTAACTCTGTCTGGGGCCTTTGTGAGTCCATCCTGGTTAATCTGACCTAGTGGGTGACCTCCCTGATGTCACCGGCAGAGCCACAGACAACAGAGTGTGCAATACACCAACCCCTCTTAATCACAATACTACTGTAGGACATTGACTTTTCCTCCAACCTCAGATTCACATGGCTTTGATATGATCCATGAGTCCGGATTGGAGAAATGCCTCAGGCTTAATAATGTTGCTCCCATTTCACTCCTTTCCCACACACTGTGATTTATGTTGCAAATTACGGATTCAAATCAAAAGATAGGATGCTGCGCTATGCTAATTAGCAGTGCTTTGTTGGGAGGATTGGTGAGTTTAAGAGGGAGGTTTTTACAATCCCTCCAAGACAACGCGTTTCTCTTAGGGCCTTTGTCAACCAACCTAACACCACTTAGATGGATTACGTTCTGTTCAAACTGTGCTTGATCACCTGCCATCTGATTTAATTAATTCTCCCACTCGTTGAGCATTTAGCCAGATCCAACTTGGCCATCTGGTTGAGGGAGGTTAATAAAACATATAGGGGCTAAACTGGTGGGAGACTGGGATGTCTATCTCTAACCCGGCATACAGTATAGGCTACAGGGGCTATATGAATCAGTTGAGTGGGGCCGGGGCGAGCCTGCTCTAGACCGCAGGCTGTTCTTAATCCTCTCCTTCAGCAGCAATAGCATGAGCCTGAGGCTGATGAAGCTGGCTAAGTTAAAAGCTGCTCACCATGAGAAGGCCAATATGAACTCTGACCTCCCTTAGCCGAGGCTCAGAGGGAACAGAAGCTGTCCTGGGGTGGAAGGAGAGGGACAGGGGACACGGGCCGAATCTGGGCCATGTGAAGTCTGGAGCCATGCTTTAAACTTAACTCAGATTGACATACTGTAGCGTGCTGCTCTGCTCTCACTCTCTCTCATTTACAGTGGGCTACCTGCCAAGATGTGCAAAAAACATTTCTCATTCAGAATGAGCACCATGCACAAGACTGATAACAGAGGAAATGTAAGAGACAGGCAGAGAGGGAAGTCACGTCTGCTCCATCCTCACTCCACCTGCTGGTTCATTTGATTGAGAAGCCCCATCCTCATCATTCAGGCTCCAGGCTGAATCAGACACCCACGTCTCTCTTCATAAGGAGATGTTAACGGCACAGTGTTCTGGTTGGCATGCTTTCTATTCCTTCAGTCTCCTAGCTCAGCCATCTGGTCTGGCATGGAATCCTAACATTGACCTATACACCAAAGTCAAGGGTCTGTTGATTAACTGTAGGATTCACTATTTCCTCCCCTACAACATAATATAACACTTTCCACAACACTTCAACACTTTCTGATTGACAGGAGGCATTCTCAAAACATAGACAAAGCAGTCAAATTGGCTAAATGAAAATGGTGAAGCGCTGCTGAAGGACTGTGAAGTGTTCTTAACGGTTGCCATTGAAAGATGCTTTGCTGTTCAACCTTTTGCCGTTATGTTGTCTGCAGTCTGTCTATTTTATATGCATATGTCTGTGTCTCTACAGGCCTTCTATAGTTTGATGTGCTGCAAGCCTGTAATGGGATTAAGCAGATCCTCTTCGTGTCAAGCTGGATTAAAATATTTTCCTCACTAAAGAGCTGCGACACCGGGAAGACGCGCCACGCTCCCTACACACTCCTGGTAATGCTTCAGCACTGAATCCCAGTTAATCACTGAAGTACAATTAAAGCATTGTGAGAATTTATTATAATTAAACAGCAATTAGCCTGTTGCCGGTAATTAGGTATTTTTTGTTTGGTTTCATTTCTGTTTTTGGCAAGTCAATTGCTCATTTATACAACTAGACAAAAAAAACATATTGTAAGGGTGTAGCTCTGTACTGACTGATAGAGTAAGTAATGCCCTGCCTAGACACACCCACATCTTGTTTGAATTCTTTTAAAACTATTTTTAATAATGAACTACTTAAGGGGAAGTAGATCCCTGGAATTTCATTAAAAGTCGTTTTATTTGGATGCATTCCGTTAACTTACTATGATATTATAATAGTTCCTGTTTATTTGCAATGGGTTACATTCTGACCTCTGGTGAGACTAGATTCTTCTACATGCTTATGAGCGGGAGGATTTCATTCATTACTAAAACTTCAGCAGAAGCAGCAGGAGCAAAACACTAACAAGGCCCTTAATGAGATTGGGAAGTCAGCGCAATATTAAATAATAACCTTGTCTAATTGTGATTTGGCTCAATTTCATTCTGCTTTCGCATGCATGCAAGAGAGTGAACAGTTCAATTACCACGCCATTAAAACTGCAGGAGTCTGTCTGCGCATGGAGCAGGTGGATGAGGCTGGGGCTGGGTCGGAGGGAGAGTGGAGGCGGGTAGGAGAAAAATGACAAGAGGGACTGGGACGTAAAGGAATGAGGGAATCAGGCTATAGGGATCTAGATGGATGTGGATTTGGAGTGAATTCTGAGATGAACTGCAGGGTCTCTGACCTCTGTCTCAAATGGAGAAATGACAAATGACCTTACTGGCCCTAATGAACTGTTGTGACCAGGGACAGAGGGGGACACATCCTCTGGTGACACCATATGACGAAAAGGGCACAGTCGTTGCTTTTAAAACCAGCATTAACCATTCTGGAACCACTACCGCATCTAATCTGTGTCTATAGTATTTCCTTTGTCAAAATATGGGCTATTTGATGATGTTAAATATTTAGAAAAGGATATCCAAATCACCAGCTTTATTTGATATAATTTCAAGGTTCCATTTTATCATATATAAACTGTATATACAGTGCATTCAAAAAGTGTTCTGACCCCTTCACTTTTTTCACATTTTGTTACTGTCACGTTCCTGACCTGTTTTCTCTTGTTTTGTATGTGTTTAGTTGGTCAGGGCGTGAGTTGGGATGGGCAGTCTGTGTTGTTTGTTCTATGTGGGAGTGTGTTGGTTAATTAGCCTTATATGGTTCTCAATCAGGGACAGGTGTTATTCATTTCCTCTGATTGAGAATCATATATAGGTAGGCTGTTTTACACTGTTAGTTTGTGGGTGATTGTCTTCCGTGTCTGTGTATGTTGCGGGACTGTTTTCGGTATGTTTGTTCGTATGGTTTTTGTGTAGTCTGTTTTCCCGGTTCGTGCGTTCTTCGTGTTACATGTAAGTTCTTACGTTCAGGTCAGTCTACATCGTTTATTGTTTTGTTAGTTAGTCAAGTATAGTTTGTTTTCGTCTTGTTTAAATAAATATCATGTCATATCACAACGCTGCGCCTTGGTCGAATCACTACTCCTCCTCTTCGTATGAAGAGGAGGAGGAACACCGTTACAGAATCACCCACCAACAAAAGATCAAGCAGCGGTGTAACGGGAGTAAGGGACAGCGCAAGAAGGAGGAATGGACATGGGAGGATATTTTGGACGGAAAGGGTTGCTACACATGGGAGGAGATTCTGGCTGGTAAGGATCGCCTCCCATGGTAACAGCTGGAGGCAGCTCGGAGAGCGGAGGAAACCGGAGAGAGGAACCGGCGTTATGAGGGGACGCGTCTAGCACGGAAGCCCGAAAAGCCCGTGAGTACTACCCAAAAATTTCTTGGGGGGGGGCTAAGAGGTAGTGGGCCAAGGGCAGGTAGGAGACCTGCGCCCACTTCCCAGGCTAACCGTGGAGAGCGGGAGTACGGGCAGACGCCGTGTTACGCAGTAGAGCGCACGGTGTCTCCTGTACGTGTGCATAGCCCGGTGTGGGTTATTCCACCTCCCCGCACTGGTAGGGCTAGATTGAGCATTGAGCCAAGTGCCATGAAGCCGGCTCTACATATCTGGCCACCAGTACGTCTCCTTGGGCCGGCTTACATGGCACCAGCCTTACGCATGGTGTCCCCGGTTCGCCTACATAGCCCGGTGCGGGTTATTCCACCTCCCCGCACTGGTCGGGCAACGGGGAGCATTCAACCAGGTAAGGTTGGGCAGGCTCAATGCTCAAGGGAGCCAGTACGCCTGCACGGTCCGGTATTTCCGGCGCCACCTCCCCGCCCCAGCCCAGTACCACCAGTGCCTACTCCACGCACTCTCCCTATGGTGCGTGTCTCCAGCCCAGTGCCTCCAGTTCCGGCACCACGCACTAAGCCACCTGTGCGTCTCCAGAGCCCTGTACGCACTGTTCCTTCTCCCCGCACTCGCCCTGAGGTGCGTGCCCTTAGCCCGGTACCACCAGTGCCGGTACCACGCACCATGTCCATAGTGCGTTTTGAGAATCCAGTGTGCCCTGTCCCTGCTCCCCGCACTAGCCTGAAGGTGCGTGTCCTTAGTCCGGTGCCTCCAGTTCCGGCACCACGTACCAGGCCTACAGTGCGTCTCAGCCGGCCAGAGTCTGCCGTCTGCCCAACGGCGCCTGAACTGTCCGTCTGCCAAGCGCCGCATGAACTGCCCGTCTGTATTGAGCCTTCAAAGCCGCCCGTCTGCCATGAGCCTGCAAAGCCGCCCGTCTGCCATGAGCCTACAGAGCCTTCCGCCAGACAGGAGCCGCTAGAGCCTTCCGCCAGACAGGAGCCGCTAGAGCCTTCCGCCAGACAGGAGCAGCCAAAGCCTTCCGCCAGACAGGATCAGCCAGAGCCATCCGTCTCCGCAGCGCCATCTGAGCCATCCGTCTCCGCAGCGCCATCTGAGCCATCCGTCTCCCCAGCGCCATCTGAGCCATCCGTCTCCCCAGCGCCGTCTGAGCCATCCGTCTCCCCAGCGCCGTCTGAGCCATCCGTCTCCCCAGCGCCGTCTGAGCCATCCGTCTGTCCCGAGCCATTAGAGCCGCCCGTCTGTCCCGAGCCGTCAGAGCCGTTAGTCAGTCAGGAGCCGCTAGAGCCGTTAGTCAGTCAGGATCTGCCAGAGCCGCCAACCAGACAGGATCTGCCAGAGCCGCCAACCAGACAGGATCTGCCAGAGCCGCCAACCAGACAGGATCTGCCAGAGCCGCCAACCAGACAGGATCTGCCAGAGCCGCCAACCAGACAGGATCTGCCAGAGCCGCCAACCAGACAGGATCTGCCAGAGCCGTCAGCCAGCCATGAGCGTCCAGAGCCGTCAGCCAGCCATGAGCGTCCAGAGCCGTCAGCCAGCCATGAGCGTCCAGAGCCGTCAGCCAGCCATGAGCGTCCAGAGCCGTCAGCCAGCCATGAGCGTCCAGAGCCGTCAGCCAGCCATGAGCTACCCCTCAGCCCAGAGCTGCCATTAATCCTGAACTGCCCCTCAGTCCAGAGCTGTCTCTCTGTCCGGAGCTGCCCTTCAGTCCGGAGTTGCCCCTCTATCCTGAGCTATCTCTCTATCCTGACCTACCTCTCTGTCCTGAGCTACCTTATCCCGGTGCTGCCCCTTATCTCAACGGTACCCTTTAAATTAAGTGGGTGGAATAGGAGGGTGGTCATTCAGAGGGGAATACGGAAGCTGGGATTGACTATGGTGGGGTGGGGACCTCGCCCAGAGCCTGAGCCACCACCGTGGTCAGATGCCCACCCAGACCCTCCCCTAGACTTTGTGCTGGTGCGCCCGGAGTTCGCACCTTAAGGGGGGGGTTATGTCACGTTCCTGACCTGTTTTCTCTTGTTTTGTATGTGTTTAGTTGGTCAGGGCGTGAGTTGGGATGGGCAGTCTGTGTTGTTTGTTCTATGTGGGAGTGTGTTGGTTAATTAGCCTTATATGGTTCTCAATCAGGGACAGGTGTTATTCATTTCCTCTGATTGAGAATCATATATAGGTAGGCTGTTTTACACTGTTAGTTTGTGGGTGATTGTCTTCCGTGTCTGTGTATGTTGCGCCACACGGGACTGTTTTCGGTATGTTTGTTCGTATGGTTTTTGTGTAGTCTGTTTTCCCGGTTCGTGCGTTCTTCGTGTTACATGTAAGTTCTTACGTTCAGGTCAGTCTACATCGTTTATTGTTTTGTTAGTTAGTCAAGTATAGTTTGTTTTCGTCTTGTTTAAATAAATATCATGTCATATCACAACGCTGCGCCTTGGTCGAATCACTACTCCTCCTCTTCGTATGAAGAGGAGGAGGAACACCGTTACAGTTACGTTACAGCCTTATTCTAAAATGGATTAAATGTTTTTTTCCTTCATCAATCTACACACAATACCCCATAATGACAAAGGAAAAACAGGTTTTAATACACTTTTGCAAAATGATTAAACTTAAAAATGGAAATATCACATTTACATAAGTATCCAGACCCTTTACGCAGTACTTTGTTAAAGCAGTACTTTGTTCTTTGTTGAAGAGCGTGACTGCACAGCTTTTTTCAGGTCTCTCCAGAGATGTTAGATTGGGTTCAAGTCCGGGCTCTGGCCGGGCAACTCAAGGACATTGAGAGACTTATCCCGAAGCCACTCCTGCACTGTCTTGGCTGTGTGCTTAGGGTCGTTGTCCTGTAGGAAGGTGAACCTTCGCCCCAGTCTGAGGTCCTGAGCACTCTGTAACAGCTTTTCATCAAGGACCTCTCTGTACTTGCTCCGTTCATCTTTCCCTCGATAGAGACTAGTCTCCCAGTCACTGCCACTGAAAAACATCCCCACAGCATGATGCTGCCACCACCATGCTTCACCGTAGGGATGGTATTGGCCAGGTGATGAGCGGTACCTGGTTTCCTCCAGACGTGACGCTTGGCATTCAGGCCGAAGAGTTCAATCTTGGTTTCATCAGACCAGGGAATCATGTTTCTCATGGTCTGAGAGTCCTTTAGGTGCCTTTTGTCAAACTCCAAGTGGGCTGTCATGTGTCCTTTTACTCAGGAGTGGTCTCCGTCTGGCCACTCTACCATAAAAGCCTTATTGGTGCAGAGATGGTTGTAATTCTGGAAGGTTCTCTCATCTCCACAGAGGAACTCTGGAGCTCTGCAGTCATTTTTTGGTACCATTCCCCAAATCTGTGCCTCGACACAATCCTGTCTCGGAGCTCAACGGACAATTCCTTCAACCTCGTGACTTGGTTTTTGCTCTGACATGTACTGTCAACTGTGGGACCTTATATAGACAGGTGTGGGCTTTTCCAAATTATGTCCAATCAATTGAATTTACCACAGGTGGACTCCAATCAAGTTGTAGAAACATCTCAATAATGATCATTGGAAACAGAATGCACCTGAACTCAATTTTGAGTCTCACAGCAAAGGGTCTGAATACTTGCATTTGCAAAAATGTCGAAAAACCTGTTTTTGCTTTGTCATTATGGGGTATTGTGTGTAGATTGATGAGGGACAAAATACATGTTATCCAATTTAGAATAAAGCTGTAACGTAACAAAAATGTGAAAAAGTGAAGGGGTTTGAATACTTTCCGGATACACTGTATATACAGTGAACAAAAATATAAACGCAACATGTAAAGAATTGGTTCCATGTTTCATGATCTGAAAAATATAAGATTATAGAAATGTTCCCTTGCGCACAAATTTTTTATTTCTCTCAAATGTGTGCACACATTTCTTTACATCCCTTTTAGTGAGTATTTGTCCTTTGCCAAGATAGTCCATCCAACTGATAGGTGTGGCATATCACGAAGATGATTAAACAGCATGATCATTACACAGGTGCACCTTTTGCTGGAGACAATAAAAGGCCACTTTAAAATGTGCCGTTTTTTCACACAGCACAATGCCACAGATGTCTCAAGTTTTGAGAGAGCGTGGAATTGGCATGCTGACTGCAGGAATTTCCTCCATAGCTGTTGCCAGAGAATTTCATGTTAATTTCTCTACCATACTGTAAGCAACCTCCAACGTCATTTTAGAGAATTTGGCAGTATGTCCAACCGGTCTCACAACCGCAGACCACGTGTAACCACGCCAGCCCAGGACCTCCTTATCCGGCTTCTTTACCTGCGAGTTGCGTTTATAATTTTGTTCAGCATACAGTATATTTAAACTCTGGACTCCGACATTGCTCATCCTAATATTTCTATATATTTTTAGTCCATTCTTTTACTTTTAGATGTGTGTGTATTGTTGTGTATTGTTAGATATTACTGCACTTTTGGAGCTAGGAACACAACATTTCGCTACACCAGCAATAACGTCTGCTATAAACATGTGTATGCGACCAATAAAATTAGATTCAATATTTGATTTGATTTATTTCTGCATCTTCCTTCCTGTCTATTTCATCTTTGCTGAGTGATTACAGTGTTTTTCATGAGTAAAAGTGAGGTGAAGGTTTTTCTCTTCCTCTGAGGTGCTGTTCCTTTGTGCAGCTCTGCTCTGCTCTGCTCTGCTAGCTGCTGAATGCTCTATTTGTCTCAGTGAAATATGGAGGCCTGCTGAGCATGTTAAGGAACAGCAGGCACAAACTGTTTCAGTGCTAATACTGCTGCAATCTCTCCCAACCACCTCACCATTAGTCTTCATTTCAAGATAAGGTGAGATTCAGTGTTTTTTGTTTAAAGACACACATCACTGTAATTGGAAGCGAATGTGGCTGGGAAATGTGCAGCAGGACATATCACACAACAGCTTACTATAGCTGGTATATAACTGAAAAGTGTCAATCTTGAGCGTTCAAGGGTTGAGAGAAATGCCTGACAGAATATCTCAACGTCACGTTTCAAGTACTAGTGCCGCAAAAGGTATATCGCTCCTGTCCGTCTGTCTGTCTGTAGAATGGTGAGCCAAGAGCTTTCATTTTTTCTCTTTCAGCTCTTGTCTCTTTGAAGTCCTGAGTCACAGAGGAGCGCCCCAAGCCCAGGACAATCATCATATTAGTCTATGATCCTCACTGAGTAGCCAGGAGAGGTTTGTTACGGATTCACAGCCTGGACTGTGTGGACAGGGATATTATTCTGTGTGAACAAACACAGTGAGGTCCTCCCCACCTCCATTCACTCCATTTGACAGATGTTGTCAATTTCCCAGGTTGAAACTGTTGATGAAACTGTGCCACAGCCGGACATAATGGATGGGACTTATATCCCAAATCCCTTCCTCCATCAAACCCCAAAGCAATTTACTTCCATCCAACACAAGTATATTCTGATGCCCCAACTCAGTACAGTACAGTACAGTCATATATTGAATTGCGACAGAGAAATATAAAAAAAACACCAGGCAGGTTGTTACCCTTTTTCCTATCCTCTGAGGTCCCTTTTCTACACATTGAAATTCCTGGCTCCGATCTGTGATTTACGGGGAATATGCTGTATGCAATCCATTTTGTACTTCCTGTGCTCTACAGCAGGACATCTGGACAGCGTTCGCAGGGTGAGCTGTATGACACAGCTGTCGGAAATATGGCCCAGTCCTGAGGGTCTCCATGACCTTATGGTGTGTGTGTGTGTGTGTGTGTGTGTGTGTGTGTGTGTGTGTGTGTGTGTGTGTGTGTGTGTGTGTGTGTGTGTGTGTGTGTGTGTGTGTGTGTGTGTGCGCGTGTGTGTGTGTTTGTGGTGTATGGTGTTGCGGGGGAATGGGATCAGAGATCAGAGATGAAAATACTTATATAATGATACGGTTTCCTCCACTATATGGAGAGATATTAGGGGCAGTATGTCCTATTTTAAGTCCTTTCAAACATTGTATAATGTTATCCCTCTAAGTGTATAAACTTCACCCAGCCTTATGCACTGACGTATACAGTTCACAATCCTATCAGGCTGTCCTAAAATTGTATCTATCCAGAGATAAAAACAATTATGTCAAAACTAGATATAATTTAACCCACGTAAGAAGACTAAGAATAATCTTTGCCTAGACATTTCTCTTGTATCTTTCAAAACAGAACAACCTTAATATTACAAATCCAATCAAATCAAATTGTATTTGTCACGTGCCAAATACAACCTTACCATGAAATGCTTACTTACAAGCCCTTAACCAACAGTGCAGTTCAAGAAATAGAGTGAAGAAAAGATTTACTAAATAAAATAAAGTAAAAATAGAAAGTAACACAGTAGAATTATATGACAATAACGAGGCCACAGTATATACAGGAGGCCCGGTACCAAGTAAAATGTGCAGGGGTACATGTTAGTCGAGGTCATTTGTACATGTAGCTAGGGGGAAAGTGACTATGATAAACAGCGAGTAGCAGCAGTGTAAAAACACACCGCCTGGTATATAGGGTCTGGATGGCAGGATGCTTTTCCCCAGTGATGTATTGGGCTGTACGCACACCCTCTGTGGCGCCTTACGGTCAGAAACCGAGCTGTTGCTATACCAGGCGGTAATACAACCGGTCAGGATGCTCTCGATGGTACAGCTGTAGAACTTTGAGGATCTGGGGACCCATGCCAAATCGTTTCAGTCTCCTGAGGGGGAAAATGTGTTGTGCCCTCTTCACAACTGTCTTGGTGTGTTTGGACCATTATAGTTTGTTGGTGATCTGGACACCAAGGAACTCGTAACTCTCAACCCGCTCCACTTCAGCCCCGTCGATGTAAATGGAGGCCTGTTCAGCCCTCCTTTTCCTGTAGTCCATCGCATAGAATCGGTGTGTGGTGCTATATAGACGGCTATGAATAATATAGATGAGAACTCTCTTGGTAGATAGTGTGGTCTACAGCTTATCATGAGGTATTCTGCCTCAGGCGAGCAATACCTCGAGACTTCTTTAACATTAGCCATCGCGCACCAGCAGCAGTTATTGACAAATAGACACACAGCCCCTCCCCTCGTCTTACCAGATGTAGCTACTCTGAGTAATCACTGTTCTGATGTCCAGAAGCTCTTTTCGGTCAAAACCTGGTTCAGTCTTCTTTTCACCAGACACTGGGAGATGAATTCACCATATTTATTGTATGACAACAAGAGATACAGTGCATTCAGAAAGTAATCACACCCTTTTACTTTTTGTCTTGAATACAAAGTGGTATATTTAGGGCAAATTCAATACAACACACTCTCCATGTGTTCAAGCATAGTGTTGGCTGCCTCATGTCATGGGTATGCTTGTAATCATTAAGAACTAGATAAAAAAGAATTGGAATGGAGCTAAGCGCAGGCAAAACCCTAGAGGAAAACCTGGTTCAGTCTACTTTCCACCAGACACTGGGAGATGAATTCACCTTTCAGCAGGACAATAACTTAAAACACAATGCCAAATCTACACTGGAGTTGCTTACCAAGAAGACAGTGAATGTTCCTGAGTGGCCGAGTAACAGTTTTTACTTATATCTGCCTGGAAATTTATGGCAAGACCTTAAAATGGTTGTCTACAAATGATCAACAACCATTTAGACAGAGCTTTAAGAATTTAGAAAATAATCATGGGCAAATGTTTCACAATCCATGTGTGAAAAGGTCTTAGAAACTTACCAAGAAAGACTCACAGCTGTAATCGCTGCCAAAGGTGCTTCTACAAAGTATTGACTCAGGGGTGTGAAAACTTATGTAAATTGGATATTTCTGTATTTAATTTTCATAAAATTTGCTAAAATGTCTAAAAACATGTTTTGACTTTAACATTATGGTGTATTATGTGTATTTATTTAATCCATGTTGAAGTCAGGCGGTAACACAACAAAATGTGGAATGAGGGAAGGTGTATGAATACTTTCTGAAGGCACTGTAACCACATGAACACAGGCAATGTTCCTACTCTCCTCTCTGTGAGGGGGTGATCCTATTTAATGCGCCTCACCACACATGCAAAGACCAAAACATCCAACAGCCAGCTTCTGTGCCGCACACACAGAAAGATCCCAAGACAAGACAGTACTTACAAGACTTAACTTCATTCTCCACGCTGGTCCCTCGCGAGATACATAATGAACAACCATTCCCTCTACAGGCAATCAAACCAATCCAATCCAAAGGGAAAATCAGAGCATAGAACAGTAAAGGGTCTGTCAAAATCCCAGGGACTGCTCTGGATGTGTCCACTCGCACTGGATCCTGTCACACAAGCTGGGGACAGAGTGAGAGAGGTGCTGTTGTAGACAAATATGTTGCCAAAGCCTCTAGCTTGGCAAAGAAGCTCATTAACCCCCCCCCCCCCCCCCCCCCCACTGTCCTGCCCAGCAATATGTTCGCTGCACCTGAAGCTTTGTTTAAAGTGCTGTTTAATAGAGTTAAGCAAACACGTGTTACAGAATACACACAAGAGCACAGGTGGGAGCAGGACGGTAGAAATCACCCTTTAAGTGTTGTCTGTTGACTGAATGCTCCTACATTGTTATATACAGTTCTCAGGGAGCAATCCTCTTTGCAGACAGGGACAATATCCTTATTTCCAATAATGTTTGTGGAGATTGTCTCTCAGCATTACAGAAGACGAGGCTACAGTATCCCTACAGTACATCTGTGACCAGGTCTGCTCTTGACCTCACCCACCCGGCCAAAGGAAGCATAATAATTTGGCTGGAGATTATATTTTGTTTGTTTGACCAGAAGAACCATTGAGCCTGTAATGAAAACTGGGATTTTCTGAGTGACTGGTTTAGAGACGTTCATTGACACAGATTGGTGAGCACAGACAAGATTCCAAGAGTCCACAGATGGGGGGAGTAGAGCATGTGTGACCTGTGGGGAGGAAGCAGAGAGCAGAGCAGAGAGAGTGTGCTGAGACTGTCGATAAGATACCTCCACATCCCGACAAAAGCACTGTCTCGCTCTCACGACACCGGGGGGAAGGGAAGGGAGCTGCACAGGCTGGATGATGTATAGTGTGGACCCAGGTCTGAGACTTTTGCTTTAACAAGGAGAAAGGAAGAAAATGAAAAGGGGGGGCGGAGGGTCATGCTTGAATTATGCTGATGCAGGTCGTAAATCCGCAGCAAAAAACCTACCAAAGGCATGACTGTTTGTGCAGGCCCACTGCAAGGTTCTTATCACTTGGGCTTCACATGTGCTGACAGTTGTAAAATGGTGGGAATTAGATTGTATACCTTTAATGTTTCAAATGGACACGTTAGATAATTGGACGCTTTGCTAGTGGATAGATGCACATTAAGTACATTAAGCCATCATATACTGTATATGGAGGCTATATTATTTTAATTAGAAATTGTATTATGATTAATTCATATAAGTGTATTCCATTCTGAGGTAGTATAAAGTTCATCCTCTGTGACTTCAACTAGTTATATTAAAGGGTTAGTTCACCAAAATTACATATAATTTTACAGAAACAAAAAGATCCCCGCCTTTGCTGTTTCCATCAGGCCTGTCGTGACATTTTTTATCAAACATGTACTTTGCTCGCATAAAAAGGTTGGATGGAAACCTGGTTTGAGACAGAATTTCCACCACGATCAACAAAACACCCAATTATGGAATTTCTCATGGAAGAATGGTGTCACATCCCTCCAATAGAGTTCCAGACACTTATATAATCTATGCCAAGGTGCATTGAAGCTGTTCTAGCTCGTTGTGGGCCAACGCCCTAAGACACTTCATGTTGGCATTTTCTTTATTTTGGCAGTTACCTGTATCAATGCACAATTTTCTGTGTCTTTTTATGATTTCCAGAAGACACAAAGATGACGGATGTGACCTTAAAAAGTCATAATTTAGAGCTGAAGCAATGGCTGGGATATGTTCAGGACAGTCGAAGGAGGACATTGGCCTTTTCATAATGTGAGGAGCAGATTGCCAGCGCCAGACACTGAGAACACTCACATGCCTCTGCTCTGCAAAGACAGAGACAGAGGCAGCGGCAGCCAGGTCCTCCAAGACCCTCAGACCTCTCTTTGAGCAGCAGCAGGATGAAGCCACGATTACGGCCACATAAACAGAGGGAAGCCCTATGAACTTTAAACAAATGCTTACTGCTTGGAGCTCGACAGCTCTGGACGCGAGGATGTTGGGAGGGAAGGTACCAGGGTAAAGCTGCCAGTTCCCAAAAGCTTAGTGTTCACACACTCAGGCCAGACAAACCTGACATTGTCCTGAGCACTGCCCCGGGGACTGCCTCTTCCCCTCTTCCCCCTCTGTTCTCGACCGCTCTAACCCATTCACACCTCTGCCCCCACAGATTACATGAATGGGACATGATTTATAGTGGCACAAAGCAAACATTTATTCCACTTAAAGCCATTTGTTAAAATGCCATGGAGAAGTCTGTGGGAGACTCACAGTATATGGAGATCGAGCTTGGAAGCTGTAATAAGCTTTTTTTGTGTAATCTAACATATTTAAAGACATGCTCCGGAACTTTGGTGACTAGTAAATATTTGTTAAACCTCCCACTTTGGGCTGGATGTGTCAATATGTAGTTCATACATGCATAATCTATGAGCAGAATTACTGTCTTACCTCAATTAGCCACGAAATCCATAGTTTGAAAGCGACTGTGGCTACAAAGTGGCTACTTTGAAGAATCTCAAGTATAAAATATATTTTGATTTGTTTAACACTTTCTGGTTACTACATGATTCTATACGTGTTATTTCATAGTTTTGATGTCTTCACTATTATTCTACAATGTAGAAAATAGTAAAAAAATTAAGAAAAACCCTTGAATGAGTAGGTGTGTCCAAACTTTTGACTGGTACTGTATGTGACATAGTAGGCAATTTCCAGGGACCCCTTTAGGCTTGTGAGCCCTACTTCAGAACTACTGGCTAAAAAGTATACAAAAGTACCAGAGAATCTCTTTAATAGTATGCCATTGCTGGGATATTTGCTTGTGGGTCTATATGTGATACAGTTAATTTATAATACACACGCACATGACCAAGAAGAAATTGGAACATAGAAAATAAAATGCAGATATTCTCCACCGATCTTTCTATGAGAGAAAATGTTTTCAATTATGTTTAATTTACAACACATTTATTTTCTCCTCCAGGTAGCAATCAACAAATACTATCTGGCCAGAGTGAGAAAAAGGCCTATCTATCCTATCAAGTCAATGTAATGGAATTAGAAACATGGTCCATACCAGAGTACCCTCAGGCAACTTGGAATATAGCAAAACAGAAGGACACGGGAAAGAGCATAGCCTGCATCAACAACTTTAGCCCCACACCCCATAGTGGACATGTTGTTGTCATATTGTCCTGTACCCTGATAGCAGAGAAAAGACTGAGGGAGGGTAGACTGAGGGAGGGGAGAGGAGACTGAGAGAGGGGAGAAGAGACTGAGGGAGGGGAGAAGAGACGGAGGGAGAGGATACAGAGGGAGGAATGGGAGAGGAGACAAAGGGAGGGGAGAGGAGAAAGAGGGAGGGGAGAGGCGATTATGGGAGGGACAGAGGAGCCAGAGGGAGGGGGAGAGGAGACTGAGGGAGTGGATAGGAGAGGAGAATGAGGGAGGGAAGAGGAGAATGAGGGAGAGGATACAGGGGGAGGCAGGGGGGACGAGACAGAGGGAGGGGAGAGGAGACAGAGGGAAGGGAGAGGAGACAGAAGGAGAGAGAGGAGGAAGAGGGAGGGGAGAGAAGACTGGGGGAGGGAAAAGGAGACTGAGGGAGGGAAGAGAGGATTATGGGAGGGAGGGGAGAGGAGAGGAGTCTGAGGGAGGGAGGGAGGGAGACACAGGGGTCGCCAAACACATCACCGGGGGTACACTGTCTGCCCTCCAGGACACCTAAGCCCCCGATGTCACAGAAAGGCCGAAATGATTATCAAGGACATCAAACACCCGAACCACGGCCTGTTCACCCCACTATAATCCAGAAGGCAAGGTCAGTACAGGTGCATCAAAGCTGGGACGGAGAGACTGAAAAACAGCTTCTATCTCAAGGCCATCAGATTGTTAAATAGCCATCACTAGCTACCACCCGGTTACTAAATCCTGCATCTTAGAGGCTGCTGTCCTATATACAGTTGAAGTCAGAAGTTTACATACACCTCAGCCAAATACATTTCAACTCAGTTTTTCACAATTCCTGACATTTAATCCGAGTACTGAAAAAGCGTGTGCTAGCAAGGAGGCCTACTGACTCAGTTACACCAGCTCTGTCAGGAGGAATGGGCCAAAATTCACCCAACTTATTGTGGGAAGCTTGTGGAAAGCTACCTGAAACGTTTGACCCAAGTTAAACAATTTAAAGGCAATGCTACCAAATACTAATTGAGTGTATGTAAACTTCTGACCCACTGGGAATGTGATGAAAGAAATAAAAGCTGAAATAAATCATTATCTCTACTATTATTCTGACATTTCACATTCTTAAAATAAAGTGGTGATCCTAACTGACCTAAGACAGGGAAATTTTACTCGGATTAAATGTCAGGAATTGTGAAAAACTGAGTTGAAATGTATTTGGCTAAGATGTATGTAAACTTCCGACTTCAACTGTGTGTGTATGTGACCAATAACATTTGATTTGATTTGATTTTGAGGGAGGGAGGGAGGGCAGAAGAAGAGGAGAGAAGACAGGGGGGGGGGGGGGGGGGGGGGGGAGGGGAGACTATGGGAGGGAGGGGATAGGAGAGGAGTCTGAGGGAGGGGAGAGGAGACTGTGGGAGGGAGGGAGGGAGGGAGGGAGGGAGGGAGGGAGGGAGGGAGGGAAGAGGAGACTTTGGGAGGGAAGGGAGAGGGGAGGAGTCTGAGGGAGGGGAGAAGAGACTGAGGGAGGGGAGACAGAGGGAGGGGAGAAAGGGGAGGAGAGGAGACTGAGGGAGGGGAGAGGAGACAGGAAGGGAGGAGGAGACTGAGGGAAGGAAGAGGAGACTGAGGGAGGGAAGAGGAGCCTGAGGGAGGGAAGAGGAGCCTGACGGTGAGGAGACAGACAGAGGGAGGGAAAGAGGGAAGGAGGGAGGGAGGGGAGACAGAGGGAGGGGAGAGGAGACAGAGGGAGAGGAGACAGAGGGAGGGAGGGGAAACAGAAGGAGGGGAGTAGGTGTGTTCACCAGCAGTGTCTAACCTCGGTTTAACCCTTATACTTCTAGATATCAGACAGTCGGCTCTTTATGCTCAGGTGGGTCTTGAGTATCTCCTTCTGTCCCTTCAAGGAGATCTATGCTCAGACATTAAACATCGCTTCAAAGCCTCAGACTGAAAGTAAAGTAAGTTGGGGTCAATGAAGGACATCCCCACTGGGAAAAGAGTGATCACTGATGAGGTGGCACTAAAGCTAATTTAGACAAGTTCAGAGGCTTGGCTGATATACACACTGTACACAGTATGAAGTTCTTTAATTGAACTTTGGGCAGATAGCCCAATGTTGTTGGTTTCACCCCAAACTCATCTGCTAGTCAATGTGTGAAAAAAAACGGATATTAATACTGCAATCTGACATGGTTTATTGTTAATTACTGTGTGCATTAATCTGAAAGTGACTAACAGAATACTGTGCTTCCCCAAAGTATTTTTCCTGTGTATTTTCTTTACGCTGACATTACTACAGCTTATGATATCACCATGCAGATCACTTTGATAACTCTCTCCACAGCTGTGTATGGACAACTAGCCGTAGTCCAAATCTTGACCCCTGATGTATGGAGGATGTTTTTATTTCACGGTTTGCGAATCCCATCACAAACAACATCCACCTCTGTTTCATCCAACATATTGAAATCACTTAAATTGCCGGATATCTGATGGGTACTGTACGTGACCTCCGACTGCACATGAAAAGAAGATTAAATTCCACCTATTTGATTGCCCATGCAATTCTCCATTATACCTTGACACTTTAATGGCCTCTACAATTCTTTCCAGATCCAGGTTTAAAGGCCATTTATCCAGCACGACACTAGAAAGAGAGCATCCGATCAGACCAAAAGCATAAAGCTCACGCCAGATAAATCAGGCAAAAAACAAGGATACCTTTTCAAATTGGTACATATTGTATAACAAGTATGTGCTTATTATAAATCCCAAATCTTTCTGATAATTCCTTCCACTTCCTTCCACACAACAATATATTGAGAAACTGCATGCTGTTCTGAACATGTTAAGTTGATCCAGCAGGTGGTAAGGTATTGTGCACTGTGTGTGAGTTCAGCAGTAGGTGAGTCGATCACTACAGCCATACGGCAAGGATGAGCCCTGACTGACTACAACCCTGCCAGGACAGACAGGAGGACAGGAGGGCCAGAGAGGCATCCAGCTTGCTCAGTGAGACACCAGGCCGGTGGAGAGCCCAGCGAAGCCGCACAGATGGTGCGCTCAGTGAGCATGGCTGTTGTCATGGGATCACTCCTCATGATTAGCACACCTACTGAAAGCTGCATGCACGCTAGCGTCTGTTGCACATACAGCACTGGCTGAGATACAGCAATAGGGTAACTGGTTTGTGAGTGTGTGAGTGTGTGCTTGGTAGTAGTAGAAAAATTGTGATTCTGGCTGTAGATTACTTTTACAGTCCTTTAACAATTGAAAACTGTGATATACAAGTGAAAGAAAGTGAAATTTATAGTCTGGGACCACCAGGACAAAAATAATGGCTCCTATATGCCACCTCTTATCTAGTTCAGATGAAGTGTCCACTGAATCATGTTACCCCAGAAATCAATGAGCTATTTCCCCAGATGTCACTGTTAACAAAGGAAAGGGTCTCCAAGGCTGATATTTTCAGTGTGTAGACTGCAGATTGAGAATACAGCACAAACAGAAGTCTGAAAAGACAAATTCATTAAAATAACTGCGCTGTCTTTCAGTCAACTATGTATGCAAGGCAACCGAGCTACGAAGCTTTGCTCAACCTGGAGACCCAGCACCCAGAACACACAGCATTCCAAATGGTCGCAGGGTTCGGCACACACACACACACACACACACACACTGTGGACTGCATTGAATCAGCCCTCCTCCAAATGGAGCAGTTCAATTGTAATCTAATGGTTGGATCCTGCAGGCAGGGAGCCTTGCAGATCAGATCATCATCACCATCTACACAGCAGCAGTGAACAGCAGCAGCAGCCCACCTGTCTGTCAGATAGAGGAGCTGTCTCATAAACCAGTCCAGGCAGAACCCTCCTCTCCACCAAAGGCCACTATTGTTGCCTTCTATCTGATTTAGCCAACAAGTTGGATTAATTATTTCCAGAAAACAGACTTTTTATCCCAGAGACCTATTAAGGGAAAGCATAGAGGGTAATTCAGTTAAGCGAGAGCCCTCATGATAAGCAGTGAGCATCTCAGACCTTTTAAGGAGTGGCCTGCCTGCCTGCCGTCTGTTCACACAGACAGCATGAGGGCCAGAGCACAGAAACTGAGTTGCCTTCCTGTCGTGGTAGACTGCTAATCCTCATGTGGAAAATGTCTCAGGGATCCGTCTCACAAGAACGAGCAGCTCGAGATGAGGAGGCAGTCCAATATTTTGGGGGGAATTAATGGTGTGTGTGTGTGTGTGTGTGTGTGTGTGTGTGTGTGTGTGTGTGTGTGTGTGTGTGTGTGTGTGTATGTGTGTGTGTGTGTGTGTGTGTGTGTGTGTGTGTGTGTGTGTCTACTGTAATAAAAAATTCAGGTCACTACAGGCAGCGCAGTTCCATAACCCTTCAAGCTGCACCATTACTGTCAATTGATGAGCAAAAATGGCGACGTGTGTTTTATTGTACAATAGTTAAGACATGCTTTGTAATACTGGATGTTTTTTCTTTGCCTGTATGAATCCTCTGTAGAACTACATATTGTATTCATGTATGGAGACATTATAAATGAGAACCATTCTAATTCATGGGACACCGTACATTACAAAAACATACAGTCTTAGCAAAAAGGGTTCCAAAAGGTTTCTCCGGCTGTCCCCAGAAGAGAACCCTTTTTGGCCCCAGGGAGAACCCTTTTTGGTTACACGTAGAACCCTTTTGGGTTCCATGTAGAAACCCCTGAGGAAAGGAACCCAAAACGGTTCTACGTGGATCCAAAAGGGATCTACCTGAAACCAAAAAAGGGTTCTTCAAAGGGTTCTCCTCTGAGGAGAGCTGAAGAACCCTTTTTGGTTCTTGACAGATCCTTTTTTTCTAAGTGTACCATGAAACTGTCAGTCCATGGGTACCCCACAGGGGTGGGAAAGACGTATCTTCATTGTTCTCAGTGTTAGGCCGTTCTACTTTTCCCATAGCCAATTAGCCATTGTCAGGTAGAGGAGCCCATAGGCACAAATCTATAAAGGTGCACCAGGAAACTGCATTACCATGCAAATAATGTCCCTTGTGGTTTCATGTATACCTGATGGATTGCACTAATCAATTGCTTGTTGGGGCAAGAGGGCTTGTTGTATTAATTATTCAATCGAAGCATGTTTTTGGGAAATTGATGTAGAAAATAGAAAACTTTAGACTCTCAAGTTAGAGCCATATTCCTTATCAACTTAACCAACAGCAATAAGGCACTTGATACTTTGTGCCCGAGGGTCTTGTTGAGAAAACACGCTGTCAGCACTTAACATTATTCTACAAATGTAGGATAGTTATGGAGATATTACCAAACAAAAGACAACTAAAGAAATGTATGTAGGGGTATAAAACTGCATCTGCAACCCACATCTGGTGTTTCTAAACCTTATGGAACAGTAAAGTATAGTACTTTTCAGGGTCTGATGTCAGATAACCGGCTGATACTCAGCCATGTGAAACAGTTTAGGCCTACTATTCTGATAGTATTAAGGAGCAGCGAAGAACATGGAACAACACGTATTATCCTGTTTGACCTGATGAAGCTCCATCTCGAACCAAAAACATCACTATTCAATCTGTTATGGAAGCAATACAGCAGGTGGGCTACATGGGTTTAGTAAACATAAGTTCTAATTATCTTAATACATACCCACCATTTAGCAATGACTCCGTTCATTATTAATATCTGAACCTATAGATTGGATATTAACCAGCTGTATAACGTGGGATAACTCCGAAAATAGAATGATTGAAAAGCTCTCTATTGTCCGAGTCCGAGAGCCTGTGCCACTTGAAAGCATTCTCACATCAATGAAACAAATGCCTGCTTCACTGAAACACTATGCACACCCGGAAATGTATCTTTCTGAAACTTGAAAGGAACGACGGAGCATTAAATAATCCAGTCAAAAGGACCTTTTAGAGTGCTGTCTTTGTCAAGCTCACATCAAACGATCCGCCTGGAAAGAGAATAGTATTGCTTTGTGTTGTCTGTCTGCGTGTGGGTGAAGGTTTGTTGTTTGCTACTCTATAAATCACGCAGAGTAGAAGGAACTACTTTTCCCACGCAATGTGGTGTATTTTTGTTACGTCGAAGATTTGTAAGTAAGGATGTTCAGTCCTCATGTATGTCATATTAGATACAGTTTCTGTTCTGTTTCAGTGTGTATCTCAGTCCTAAAAAATGATTTGGCTACCCCAAGAGTGCGTGAAGAGCATATTGTCAATAGTTTTTTGGTGCCAGTGCACTACCCATTTAGAAAGTGATTCCTACCACAAAATAACATATTCTAGTCTATCTGCAAAATAAATGGAAAAGGCATTATTATTATTTATTATTTTTGCCCATGGACACATGTATAATGATATCCACTTTTGGAACCTTCTGGTGGTATTGTGGCTCCAGCATTCATGGCTGTGGTTGGGTAAAATGTTGTGCCAAAACAAAGGGTGTTCTGTTCCAGATTCCCATTTAATATTCATACCAAGGATTACAGGATTCAAGTGATATGTTGAATATATTCATTTACATATAAGCTGTGTATGACATAGTTTGTACACTCTTTTGTTGAATGTGCTACTCTTTCCATCTGTGTAAGTGTCAGTGAAAGGGTTTACAGGGGATATAGTGAGTTACAGTGGCTTGCGAAAGTATTCCCCCCTTTGGCATTTTTCCTATTTTGTTGCCTTACAACCTGGAATTAAAATGGATTTTCTGGGGGGTTTGTATCATTTGATTTACACAACATGCCTACCACTTTGAAGATGCAAAATATTTTATATTGTGAAATAAACAAGAAATTAGACCAAAAAAAACAGAAAACTTGAGCGTGCATAACTATTCACCCCCCAAAGTCAATACTTTGTAGAGCCACATTTTGCAACAATTACAGCTGCAAGTCTCGTGGGGTAAGCTTGGTACATCTAGCCACTGGGATTTTTGCCCATTCTTCAAGGCAAAACTTCTCCAGCTCCTTCAAGTTGGATGGGTTCTGCTGGTGTACAGCAATCTTAAAGTCATACCACAGATTTTCAATTGGATTGAGGTCTGGGCTTTGATTAGGCCATTCCAAGACATTTAAATGTTTCCCCTTAAACCACTCGAGTGTTGCTTTAGCAGTACGCTTAGGGTCATTGTCCTGCTGGAAAGTGAACCTCCGTCCCAGTCTCAAATCTCTGGAAGACTGAAACAGGTTTCCCTCAAGAATTTCCCTGTATTTAGTGCCATCCATCAATCCTTCAATTCTGACCAGTTTCCCAGTCCCTGCTGGTGAAAACATCCCCACAGCATGATGCTGCCACCACCATGCTTCACTGTGGGGATGGTGTTCTCAGGGTGATGTGAGGTGTTGGGTTTGCGCCAGACATAGCATTTTCCTTGATGGCCAAAAAGCTAAATTTTGAGTCTCATCTGAATAGAGTACCTTCTTCCATATGTTTGGGGAGTCTCCCAAATGCCTTTTGGCAAAAACCAAACGTGTTTGCTTATTTTTTTATTTAAGCAATGTTTTTTTTCTGGCCACTCTTCCGTAAAGCCCAGCTCTGTGGAGTGTATGGCTTAAAGTGGTCCCATGGACAGATACTCCTATCTCCGCTGTGGAGCTTTGCAGCTCCTTCAGGGTTATCTTTGGTCTCTTTGTTGCCTCTCTGATTAATGCGCTCCTTGCCTGGTCTGTGAGTTTTGGTGGGTGGCCCTCTCTTGGCAGGTTTATTGTGGTGCCATATTCTTTCCATTTTTTAATAATGGATTTAATGGTCCTCCGTGGGATGTTCAAAGTTTCGGATATTTTTTTTATAACCCAACCCTGGTCTGTACTTCTCCACAACTTTGTCCCTGATCTGTTTGGAGAGCTCCTTGGTCTTCATGGTGCCACTTGCTTGGTGGTGCCCCTTGCTTAGTGGTGTTGCAGACTCTGGGGCCTTTAAGAACAGGTGTAAATATACTGAGATCATGTGACAGATCATGTGACACTTAGATTGCACACAGGTGGACTTTATTTAACTAATTATGTGATTTCTGAAGGTAATTGTTTGCACCAGATCTTATTTAGGGCTTCATAGCAAAGGAGGTGAATACACATGCACGCACCAATTTTCAGCTTTTTATTTTTTAGAATTTTTTGAACCAAGTAATTTTTTTCATTTCACTTCACCAATTTGGACTATTTTGTGTATGTCCATTACATGAAATCCAAATAAAAATCCATTTAAATTACAGGTTGTAATGCAACAAAGTAGGAAAAATGTGAAGGAGGATGAATACTTTTGCAAGGCACTGTAAGTGGCATGGTAAGGGTCTGCCGTTCATATGAGCAAAGAGAGCGTTAACTGAGGTCTCTATAAGTTTGGAGTGATTGGGCAAAAGGACACTGATGTCCTTCGTATCAGTGTAAATGTTACCGTGACAGACAGTGTAAATGCATTTATCTGTTTAGCCCTAACTGAATCTGAGCTAAGTGGAATTTAATCTTATTTAGGAAACATTTGCTGAATCATAAAATCGATACTCATGGAGGACCAGAGGTGGGGATATCATCATATGCCATCTGTAGAGATAGGACCAGGGGTGGGGTGGGATATAATCGTAATGCCATCTGTAGAGATAGGACCAGGGGTGAGGTGGGATATAATCGTAATGCCATCTGTAGAGATAGGACCAGGGGTCGGGGTGGCATATAATCGTAATGCCATCTGTAGAGATAGGACCAGGGGTGAGGTGGGATATAATCGTAATGCCATCTGTAGAGATAGGACCAGGGGTGAGGTGGCATATAATCGTAATTCCATCTGTAGAGATAGGACCAGGGGTGAGGTGGGATATAATCGTAATGCCATCTGTAGAGATAGGACCAGGGGTCGGGGTGGCATATAATCGTAATGCCATCTGTAGAGATAGGACCAGGGGTGAGGTGGCATATAATCGTAATTCCATCTGTAGAGATAGGACCAGGGGTCGGGGTGGCATATAATCGTAATGCCATCTGTAGAGATAGGACCAGGGGTCGGGGTGGCATATAATCGTAATGCCATCTGTAGAGATAGGACCAGGGGTGAGGTGGCATATAATCGTAATTCCATCTGTAGAGATAGGACCAGGGGTGAGGTGGGATATAATCGTAATGCCATCTGTAGAGATAGGACCAGGGGTGGGGTGGGATATAATCGTAATGTCATCTGTAGAGATAGGACCAGGGGTGGGGTGGGATATAATCGTAATGTCATCTGTAGAGATAGGACCAGGGGTGAGGTGGGATATAATCGTAATTCCATCTGTAGAGATAGGACCAGGGGTGAGGTGGGATATAATCGTAATGTCATCTGTAGAGATAGGACCAGGGGTGGGGTGGGATATAATCGTAATTCCATCTGTAGAGATAGGACCAGGGGTGAGGTGGGATATAATCGTAATGCCATCTGTAGAGATAGGACCAGGGGTGGGGTGGGATATAATCGTAATGCCATCTATAGAGATAGGGGTGGGGTGGGATATAATCGTAATGTCATCTGTAGAGATAGGACCAGGGGTGGGGTGGGATATAATCGTAATGCCATCTGTAGAGATAGGACCAGGGGTGGGGTGGGATATAATCGTAATGTGATCTGTAGAGATAGGACCAGGGGTGGGGTGGGATATAATCGTAATGCCATCTGTAGAGATATAGGACCAGGGGTGGGGTGGGATATAATCATAATGTCATCTGTAGAGATAGGACCAGGGGTGGGGTGGGATATAATCGTAATGCCATCTGTAGAGATATAGGACCAGGGGTGGGGTGGGATATAATCGTAATGCCATCTGTAGAGATAGGACCAGGGGTGGGGTGGGATATAATCGTAATGTCATCTGTAGAGATATTTCTGCCATGAAAAAAATGGATTGGTTGAATAGGTCATAGTTGTTGCAAGGTATACCGACATTGTTAATGCAGTTAAAAAGATGGATAGAGTACTCAGCATTGTAATTGCCCGAGGTAAAATACTACAGAGCGGAAGAGAGGTTTGGCTATAGTTGAGGTTGGCCAGAGCTGAATCCCATCCAGTGACCTCTCTGTAGCAGTAGCATAATTACTGGGAGCAGCTGGGTAATCATGTTAGCTAGTGATTGAACAGAAAGCATTGTGAACTCCACAATAGGTAATCTAAAAGCAAATAACAAATACAAAAACTGTGATTTAGAATGGGTTTCAGGCAGGGCACTTCAAAGTCTGTATCATGAAGTCTAAATCAAACAAGGTGGATGATGTATTGTATTGTATGTACTAAGGGAGTGAAAAAAACAGAACGGTACAACAATAACAACAAAACGGGCAATGGAACAGTTTATCTACAATAAAATGTCTAGGCAGAAGCCACACTTTGATGTGATATGATCCATAGAATGTTTGATCATGACAGCATCGTCAAATGTTTGACTGGGCCACTCCCTTAGAGGTTACTGATGCATTTGAACAGCAGGCTTTTGACAGTGTGTGGGAATGAATGCATTGCTTTCACACACATGCAATAACACACGTTTTGAGTGAAACCCAGAATCAAAATATCACTCAGAGAACTGGAAATAGTTTCCTTTCTGTTGAGCTTTTGGAACTTGCTAAAGTAGGTCAAATAGATATTAAGGCAAAACAATAGGTTAGGTCCGCCGACACTACTCATAAAAATGCAGATATGCTAATAGTGAGGGCTTTGAACCCTTTCGAGTCATTAAATGAATAAAATCCATATAAAACCAAAGATAAATGTTTTTATAATATGCAGTACTGTATCATATAAAAACACTGATGGATTGACAATTTAATTCAACCGTCTGTTTTTTAAGATGAAAACATAATATTGCTAAGGATCAGGATTTGGGAGAATCTCAGGTGGCATTAATAACAGGTTTTCACTCTGTTTCTGTAGTGAAATCATTCCATTTACACTAATGTTGAGTGTGCAGAGGATTAATCAGTCATCAATACTGTTATCAGGGCTAGATCCCCTGCTGTAGGCTATGCATAGTCTATGCGAAGTCACTTTAATAACTCTTTATAACTCTATCACATGTACATATTACCTCAACTAACCGGTGCCCCCACACATTGACTCTGCACTGCTACCCCCCTGTATATAGTCTCACTATTGTTATTTTACTGCTGCTCTTTAATTACTTGTTAACATTATTTCTTATTCTTAGCCGTATTTTTTTTTAACTGCATTGTTGGTTAGGGGCTCGTAAGTAAGCATTTCACTGTAAGGTCTACCGACACCTGTTGTATTCGGCGCATGTGACTAATACAATTTGATTTGATTTCTCCAATACTCTGACTCCAATGTTAGCTCAATCAACTGCCATTTCAGTGGCAAAATATGAATAAGGACTGCCATGCAAGGGTGTCAGAATACATGGGGAAAATAATGACTTCGCACTTAAAACACCTTATTGAAAATAGAACTCAAAGTATCATGTAAAATGTTCTGTTTTTTCTTTTCATCAACCTATTGTTGATGGGTAGGTTACAGATGTAATCTCTTAATTTGATCACTCTTTTGTTGCAGAGAATTTTCCTACACAGTAGGAAATGCAAACTTGTAGTGTATTTGAGGTTTAAAAAAGGCTTCTAAAGTTTGTAATTTTCACTTTAACATTTTTGACTTGATTTGTCCTTACAAAAACTGTCCATTAATTGTAATCCACATAATAATACAAATGTCCTGTTACTGCAGGATTATTTTCCTGCTGTAGCAAACTGTCTTGAATTAAGATCCTACGTCTGTATTACTTCATAGAGAGGAAATATGACCGATCATGTAGCTTTATGTGAAGGCCACTTGGTGAAGGACATCAAGCACTTGATGAACCTAGTGAAGCTCTTGGACATGGGTTGAGTGCCACTCTGCTGGCTTCTGCCTAAAAAAAGCACACCAGAACATCCTTCCTGTCTTAAGTCACCCATGTAGCACCTAAGGCTGTTGCGGTGACCGTATTACCGCCACACCAGCAGTGTGACCATTGAGTTGGTAGTACCCAACTCGCTAAAGACCATCAGGTCCTAACGGTCTGGTACTCAGGGCTCTATTGTCCCTCTAACTACTCTGGCATCAATGCAAATGCATTCGAAAATCACATCAAACACTCATCATCAAAACAGTATCATGCTTTTAAAACTCACCTCACTGACATGATCAATTTGAAGAAAGAAGTTCAACAGCAGGTTGAAACGGAATGTAAATCATGGTCATTGTGGATGTTGTTTCAAAGCCTAACACAACGAAATGGACAGCTTTCTAAGGTGATGATTCATTCAAACATCCATATGCATATTAGAGCATATACATACCCAAAGGCTTCTGAGCCCAAGCCCAAAAAAGTATTATTGTGCCATTATACAATACATAGCCTACCGCATATTACGCATGGCAGAAAAACATCAAACAAAACTGATTTAAGATGTCTTTGGTGCATAATTGGTCTAGCCTATAATTCAAAATTAAACATTTAACTTTCCCCTGCCCTTGTTCCTGCCCATTTAATAATGGGCCATTCTAAATCAATGTTGGTGTTTTTTTACATATTAGTAAAGACAAGATTAAAGTGAGAATAGTCTGATGAGTGAAAATATGATCACTTGATGAGAGAACAGCTGTGCAGCCTGAGGCAAGGAACAGAGTGAAAGCTTTTTTTGCTCCTGTCTCAAATTATCAATAGCCTATAGTTGCATCATGCAGCCCATATATGTTGGGATTTCTAAGACATTATAAGGTTTTCATCATTCACAACTAAAGTTGCCAAATAACAAATAAATCTGGCATATGAGACCTGTTTCCAAGTATCACTTTTACACTCAACATAGTCACTTCGCTCCAGAATGGGAAAAATATCCTTTCTATTTTATTTAGCTAAACGAATAAGAGCATAGAGCATAGCCAGATAACATACAGTAGGCCTTATGGAAAAGCGGGGACTGTGAAGTAACACAAACATAGGCACAGACACATACATGATAACATACGCACTATACCCACACGTACACATGGATATTTCGTTGAGATATGTGGTAGTGGAGTATGGGCCTGAGGGCACACACTTAGTGTGTTGTGAATTCTATAATGAATGTATTGTAATATTTTTTAAATTGTATAACTGCCTTCATTTTGCCGGACAACAGGAAGAGTTATCTGATGCCTTGGCAGCAGCTATTGGGGATCCATAATAAATACATATACAAATATTCTGTTTTCTGAAATATATTTTTATAGACCTGACTAAAATAAATCATGGATGTATTGTGATGGTGTATATTCAATTGATTTATTATACTCTTTTAAATGTCGATGTTGCAAAGTTGCGCATCAGCGGCTTGCATGCAGCTTATACACATGGAGGCCTGTAGATACTAAACATGCTAATGTTAATTAGCGGCCAATTACCGTGAGGCTGGCCGTCTTTTGCATGACAATAACCGGCTGCCAAAATGCCGCCACAGCCCTAGTAGCACCCCATCTTAACTCCACCACATTTACTGGATTGGTTCAACAGTACAGTTTCTTCTCGTCAGTACCAGAAAGAAAGAAACACTGCTTATTTTCCTCCTGCTACTTTAGGTTACCCATGTAGATAAGGAAATAATTGATTTCCCTTCTTCTCCTGCAATGACTGTCCTCTGCATCTACTTCACTCTTTAACAACCTCAGTGTTTCTCCTCAAGTCAGAACTGGTCCTGCCGTCATTAAAGACAAAGAGAACACCAAGTTGCTGGAATTACATTTCATCCTCTGAAATTGCCTTGGGTCTCAACAAAAGCACCTGTTCTGTCGGCCCTGAAACGCCTTTGTTCTCCCTCTAACCAGCACACAAGGTCCCACAGCACCCGGAAATATGTGAAGGTTGTTATAGCGCCAAGTTGCCAACAATGCCAAGAACTTCTACAAGAGATTTTAAATGTCAAGGCCAAATGCAATCTTGATATTTTTCCAAATAGCCTAAAGGTTTAGAAAAGTAATATAGAGGCTCACTTTGTGAGCTTGTGTGTTACGTACACTTACATGTGTCTTTGTGAATGAAAGACAGGGACATAATAAGACCCCCACAATTCCACAGGAAACCAGCCATTCTTGTTGTTGTCACACATTTCTTCTGTTGAAAATATGTCCATGTTTTCCACGAAGCCCCTATCCGCTAGCACCATTAGGGCAATCTGTGCCATGTATTGACATGGGAACCCCAATAAAAAGTGTTAAGAGCCAGAGGCAGCATTTTGGAAGAAGCTGAATGGGGGAGTTTGTTTCTCTTCCTGCACCTCCCTGAAAGACTCGATTAAAGGGAGGTTTAGAGATCACTCTGGGTGTTTCTCAAAATGCAAACTACCTTGCTCCGAGCACGCAAATTGGAGCACGGGAGGGTCGGAGTATGAGTCCAAATCAAAGTATTGATGCAAGCTTCAATGGAATGTATGCAAAGAAATATGACACAACCACATAAAAAACAATGTACAATTTCTTCAAATCAACGGCCGCCATTAATTGAGCTGAAGTGAGAGAAAATACACTCCGACTTAGGACATTAAATGTTGCCTATTCACATCTCATATGTTGCATGACTACAATATTATATCTTGATATGTTAATAAATATATGTTGTGTTAATTTTGGCATGTTTACGCTGTTAGCTAGCCACAAAGAATTGTTAGCTAGCAACCCATGAAGAATTTATCTTGCATAATATTTGTTTTAAGTAATTTTGTCTGTTAAACTATGTGGTTAGATACATTATTATGATTCAATTAGAGCGAGCTGATAGTTGCTTTGTGTGTATCGGTTGCTTTGTGTATATCTTGTTTTGTCTCTATTGCCTTTGTCCTGGCTGGAAGACTGTTCAGGGAATGGGTAAGTCTATAGGTCAATAGGGCTAACTGGCTAGCTACTGTAGCTAGCCACTGTAGCTAGCCACGAATAATTGGTAGCTACCCACAAAAAATGTACTTTGCATTACATTAGTTTTAGGTAATTTTTGGCTGCTTAACTAGCTGGCTAGCTAGATTATTACGATTAACACATCTAGCTGATAATTATGAAGTAAAATGTTTCCTTTGTGTATATTTTGTTTTGTCTATTGTTGTCATTGTCCTGGCTGGAAGAAGGTTCAGTGAATGTGGAGATGAAGCGTGAGATAATACAGTAGGGGGAGTGCGAGAGCATCTCAAATGTGATGTTTAAGGCATTCTCCACACTCTCATCCTCACAAGAACGTACTCAAGAGAACATCGTCTGAGAATGCACTCGGAGCATGGGAGTGTGGATACTGAGAAACCCCCTCTGTTTTGCTAATATTGAAATTGCAAGGGGAGAGAGTTTAAAATCAAATCAAATTGTATTAGTCACATGCGCCGAATACAACAGGTGTAGACATTTTTTATTTTTTATTTAACCTTTCTTTAACTAGGCAAGTCAGTTAAGAACAAATTCTTATTTTCAATGACGGCCTACACCAGCCAAACCCGGACGACGCTGGGCGAATTGTGCGTTGCCCTATGGGACTCCCAATCACAGCCGGTTGTGATACAGCCTGGATATAAACCAGGGTGTATGTAATGACGCCTCTAGCACTGAGATGGAGTGCCTTAGACCGCTGCGCCACCTGGGAGCTTTCACCTTACAGTGAAATGCTTACTTACAAGCCCCTAACCAACAGTGCAGTTTCAAAAAAATACGGATAAGAATAAGAGATAAAAGTAACAAGAAACTAAAGAGCAGCAGCAAAAAATAACAATATATGCAGGGGGGGTGCCGGTACAGAGTCAATGTGTGGGGGCACCGGCCAGTTGAGGAAGTATGTACATGTAGGTAGAATTATCAAAGTGACCATGCATAGATGACAACAGAGAGTGTCAGTGATGCAACCAGGCAGTGATGCAACCAGTCAGGATGCTCTCCATGGTGCAGCTGTAGAACCTTTTGAGGATCTGAGGACCAATGCCAAATCTTTTCAGTCTCCTGAGTGGGAATAGGTTTGCTCGTGCCCGCTTCACGACTGTCCTGGTGCGCTTGTGTAACGGATGTGAAATGGCTAGCTAATTAGTGGTGGTGCGCGCTAATAGCGTTTCAATCGGTTACGTCACTCGCTTTGAGACCTTGAAGTAGTGGTTCCCCTTGCTCTGCAAGGGCCGCGGCTTTTGTGGAGCGATGGGTAACGATGCTTCGTGGGTGACTGTTGTTGATGTGTGCAGAGGGTCCCTGGTTCGCGCCTGGGTCGGGGCGAGGGGACGGACGTAAAGTTAAACTGTTACATTGATGCTGTTGACCCGGATCACTGGTTGCTGTGGAAAAGGAGGAGGTCGAAAGGGGGGTGAGTGTAACGGATGTGAAATGGTTAGCGGTGGTCCGCGCTAATAGCGTTTCAATCGGTTACGTCACTCGCTTTGAGACCTTGAAGTAGTGGTTCCCCTTGCTCTGCAAGGGCTGTGGCTTTTGTGGAGCGATGGGTAACGATGCTTCGTGGGTGACTGTTGTTGATGTGTGCAGAGGGTCCCTGGTTCGCGCCCGGGTCGGGGCGAGGGGACAGATGTAAAGTTATACTGTTACACTTGGACCATGTTAGTTTGTTGGTGATGTGGACACCAAGGAACTTGAAGCTCTCAACTTGCTCCACCGCAGCCCCGTCGATGAGAATGGGGCCGTGCTCGGTCCTCTTTTTCCTGTAGTCCACAATCATCTCCTTTGTCTTGAGAAGGTTGAGGGAGAGGTTGTTGTTCTAGCACCACACGGTTAGGTCTCTGACCTCCTCCCTATAGGCTGTCTCATCGTTGTCGGTGATCAGGCCTACCACTGTTGTGTCATTGGCAAATTTAATGAAGGTGTTGGCGTCGTGAATGACAATGCACTCATGAGTGAACAGGCATTATAGGAGGGGGCTGAGCATGCACCCCCTGAGGGGCCCCTGTGTTGAGGATCAATGTGGCGGATGTGTTGTTACCTACCCTTACCACCTGGGGGCGGCCCGCCAGGAAGTCCAGGATCCAGTTGCAGAGGGAGGTGTTAAGTCCCAGGGTCCTTAGCTTATTGATGAGCTTAGAGGGCACTATGGTGTTGAACACCGAGCTGTAGTCAATGAATAGCATTCTCACATAGGTGTTTCTTCGTCCAGGTCGGAAAGGGCAGTGTGGAGTGCAATTGAGATTGCATCATCTGTGGATCTGTTGGGGCGGTATGCAAATTGGAGTGGGTCTAGGGTTTCTGGGATGATGGTGCTGATGTGAGCCATGGCCAGCCTTTCAAAGCACTTCATGGTTACAGACGTGAGCGCTCCTGGTCGGTAGTCATTTAGGCAGGTTACCTTAGTGTTCTTGGGCACAGGCACTATGGTGGTCTGCTTAAAACATGTTGGTATTACAGACTCGGACAGGGAGAGGTTGATAATGTCAGTGAAGACACTTGCTGTTTGGTCAACGCATGCTCGCAGGACACGTCCTGGTAATCCGTCTGGCCGCTGTCCTTGTGAACATTGACCTGTCTAAAGGTCTTACTCACATCGGCTGCGGAGAGCATGATCACACAGCCTTCCGTTACAGCTGGTGCTCTCATTCATGTTTCAGTGTTATTTCCCTCGAAGCATAGAAGTAGTTTAGCTCGTCTGGTAGGCTTGTGTCACTGGGCAGGTCTCGGCTGTGCTTCGCTTTGTAGTCTGTAATTGTTTGCAAGACCTTCCACATCCGACGAGAGTCAGAGCCGGTGTAGTACGACTCGGTCTTGGTCCTGTATAGATGCTTTGCCTGTTTGGTGGTTCGTTCGTTGGGCATAGCGGGATTTCTTATAAGCTTCCGGGTTAGAGTCCCGCTCCTTGAAAGCGGCAGCTCTAGCCTTTAGATCAGTGCGGATGCTGCCTGTAATCCATGGCTTCTGGTTGGGATATGTACATCTGTTCACTGTGGGGACGATGTCATCGATGCACTTATTGATGAAGCCAATGACAGCTGTGGTGTACTCCTCAAAGCCATTGGTGGAATCCCGGAACATTTTCCAGTCTGTGCTAGCAAAACAGTCCTGTAGCTTAGCATCTGCTTCATCTGACCACTTTTTTATTGATCTAGTCACTGGTGCTTCCTGCTTTAATTTTTGCTTGTAAGCAGGAATCAGGAGGATGGAATTATGGTCAGATGTGGCAAATGGAGGGCGAGGGAGAGCTTTGTATGCATCTCTGTGTGTGGAGTACAGGTGGTCCAGAGTTATTTTCCCTCTGGTTGCACATTTAACATGCTGATAGAAATTTTGTAAACTGATTTAAGTTTCCCTGCATTAAAGTCCCCGGCTACTAGGAGCGCCGCCTCTGGGTGAGCGTTTTCTTATTTGCTTATGGCAGAATACAGCTCATTCAATGCTAACTTAGTGACAACCTCTGACTGAGGTGGTATGTAAACAGCTACGAAGAATACAGATGAGAACTCTCTCGGTAGATAGTGTGGTCTAAATCTTATCATGATATACTCAACCTCAGGCGAGCAATAGCTCAAGACTTCCTTGGATATAGTGCACCAGCTGTTATTTACAAAAATACATAGTCCGCCGCCCCTTGTCTTACCAGACGCCGGTGTTCTATCCTGCCGGTACATCGTATAACCAGCCAGCTGTATGTTGATATTGTCGTCGTTCAGCCACGACTCTGTGAAGCATAAGATGTTACAGTTTTGAATGTCCCGTTGGTAGTTTAATCTTTCCCATAACTCGTCGATTTAATTGTCCAAAGACTACATGTTTGCTAGCAGAATTTAGGAAAGTTGGGGTTAATTCGATCGCCTCCGAATTCTCAGAAGTCAGCCCGCCTCTCTGTCTCTGCCTCCTTTTCACGCAGATCACGTGGGGGGGGGGGGGAGAGCTGTTCCCGAGGGAGCCGTATATCCTCCGCCTCGGGCTCGTCAGAGTCGTGAAAGAAGAAAAAGGATTCTGCTAATCCATGGCGAGTAATCGCAGTCCTGATGTCTAGAAGTTATTTTCAGTCATAAGAGACGGTAGTGGCAACACTATGTACAAAATTTGTAAAAATATAAGTTACAAACAATGCAGATAAACAAACAAAAAAACACAATCGGTTGGGGGCACGTAAAACGTATGCCTTCTGCTCCGGCGCTATCTTAGTTTTACAGTAAAAGTATTTTTTTTCTTCTTACATTCACTAAGTTAAGCACTCTTCTTTCAATGGTCAGTTAGGTTCCCTTGGTGACCTCAGAAATAGGGAGTTTTGTCTTGAAATGAGGTGGAACAATAATTGCTTTCCTAAAGTTAACCAAACAGGAAATCATCAATGAAGCACCTGGCTTTCTTTGATATCTTCAGGAATGTGTCTCTCAATGTACAGCAAATTCAGAAAATATTCAGACCCCTTGACTTTTACACATTTCGTTACTTTACAGCCTTATTCTAAAATGTATAAATAGTTTTTGTTCCTTATCAATCTGCACACAATAGTCTTCTAGCAAAGGGCCTGAATACTTATGTAAATAAAGTATTTCTATTGTTTTTTTTTCAATAAATGTACAAAATGTACAAAAACCTGTTTTAACTTTGTCATTGTGGGGTATCTGCTAAATTGTAATTCTTCGCTACTATGGCCTATTTATTGCCTACCTCCTCATGCCTTTTGCACACACTGTATATAGACTTTCTTTTTTTCTACTGTGTCATTGACTTGTTTATTGTGTTATTGGCTTGTTTATTGTTTATTCCATGTTATTCCATGTGTAACTCTGTGTTGTTGTCTGTGTCACACTGGTTTGCTTTATCTTGGCCAGGTCGCAGTTGTAAATGAGAACTTGTTCTCAACTAGCCTACCTGGTTGAATAAAG